>NW_010360661.1:0-2692 GCF_000414095.1 Morus notabilis | reverse complement strand
CCATATTCTTTATATGTGTCTATCTAATTTTCTTATCTATTTCTCCTTCCGTGTTATCCATGTGACATGTTATTCTACATGCACTTTTCTAACTTTCTATACCTTCTTCTAACTTTTCTTTCGATGCAGAGGACATTTTTATGTGACATTTACAGTTTCATTGTAAACAATATATAAATAATGTTTGTTGCTTCCATACAATATCCAACATTTGAATATGGAACAATGTTATTACGATTTACCACTAAATGAAAATTTCATATACAAGAGTAGAGCTGTAGAAATATAAAAATATGTATATTATTTGAATATTAATGTAAATGTATTGTAAATAATGTTTTTTTTTCTTTTTCCGTTCCACAACTTTAGTATATATTGTATTTATTAATGATACAAATCTTTAATGAATTACGCTTATTTGAAGCAAATTTACTGTTTTGTTGAAATTTCTATCGTTGAATACAGAATTGAGTAGAATTGAGTAGCATTTGTGTACGATAGACACTCAGTTGTGTCCAATGCTCTCAAATACAAACGTGAGCTTTATAACAACATAAATAAGTTTTTGAGTGTTTCATTCGCATGTTGTAAATATTTTAGATTTATTTACAATAAATTTATTAACATAGATAATACATTAAAATCGGGTAATTTATATTTAACTTATTATATATGTACAAGTTGACAGCGACTTATAAACATATATATATATATATGTGTGTTTTCATACAATTTTTTCACTTAAATTACTATTAATTAAACTATTATATATCCATACAGGGCACGGTAGAATATGTATCCGAGATTTTTTTTCTTTTTAATTAAACTATTACATGTTTTCATATAGAGAAGAAACGATAACGTTAATAAGCATCAGTAGAATATGTATCCGAGATTTTTTTTTTCTTTTTTTTTTTTAAACTTTTATAGAAGCATGTACAAATTTAGATATTTTTTCGATGCAATAAAGGTAAGAAGAGTGATGAATACACCTTCAGGGCAAAAAACAAAAAAAAAAAGAGCGATGAATAAAGGAATAAAAGAAAAAGAAAAAAAAGATTGATGAATTACAATACTTTTAAAAAGGAACATAACATTAATGGTTAAAAGGATTTATGTTATTATTTCTTAAGGGATGGATATATTATTTTATAAATTAAATCAATATCATAATTAAAGTGAAAATATGAGAGGGTTAAATTAGGTATTATGAAATAATATCTAAAAAAGTATATATTTTTTTCAACATTTATTAGGTGAGTATTAATTACAAGGGACATCTATAAAATTTAGGGGTGTAAATATAATTGCTCATTATGCTATAGAGGTTATTTGACTTGGTGAGCAAATCAAAGTACTTATAACATAGGGAGATTATGAGCTTCAAGCTAGTTAATAAATAAATTTTCATCCCATTATGACTCGATATTTAACATACACGCATTTATTAATTCACATAAATATAATTGTCCATAACATGCTCTATTCCATATTAAGAATGAATTATTATGTTTATGAAAGTACACATAAAAATATTTCAATAAAAAATTTGTTACGCGCGATATAAAACTATTCTCATTTATATAGATTAGTCTCATGAAAATTTAATCCAAGACTACAACAGGATTCCTAGCATATAGAAGTACCCTTTTAATGATGGCATTTGTGTTGATATTGATAAGTAATATTAGTTCCTTACCAACAGACATACGAGTTACACATTGTTAACTTTTACAATTCTACCTTGAAACTCCAAATAATATGATTAGTCATACAATCAAAAAAATTAAAACACCAATCAATAAGAAAGTCACATACCCTTTCTTTTCTTTTTTTTTACAAACTCCAAATAACATGATTATGGTCGCATACATAATTTAGCTGTAAATTCTTATTAAACCTCATTTTGCTTATATAAGTGGCTTGCTACTAATTTAAACTGCATTCTTTTCCCTTTTTATTCTCATTAGCTTAAAAAAAAAAAACAAAAAAAAAAAAAAAACAGCGCTTTACTTACAAGTAGCAGCTCCAAGTGCAACCAAATGAGCAATAAAGGACTCGACATCCTTAACTGAACTACCACCATCTACCGTGGCTCGAAGTGCCGCTTCACGCAATTGCTTAGCGCTTTGCCTCTCAGCTCGGTCATCATCCCTAACTGATTCCACTAAAACTCGAGTCAGATCGACCGAATCAGAAACATTTCGTTCCCCTTCACACACTCTTATTGCCAACTTCAATTGGTCCAATAATGTCGCATTTATGAATTGGTCGGCTCCCATGGGCCAAGCTAGCATTGGCACGCCCGACATAACCGATTCCAGCACCGAGTTCCACCCGCAATGAGTCAAGAACGCACCCACAGCCCAATGGTTCAATATCAACACCTGCGGGGCCCACCCTTTTATGACTAGGCCCCTCCCTGCCACACGATCTTCGAACCCCTGCGGGACCCTCCCGTAGCCACCCTCCACGTGTGCTTCTGTGGGCTCCTTGATCGACCACACGAAACAGACCCCACTTCTCTCCAGCCCCAAAGCCAACGCCTCCATGTCATCGTTGCTCAACACGGCTAGACTGCCAAAGCAAACGTACACAACCTTGCCATCATCACACTTGTCAAGCCAAGATGTTATGCTGTCAGCAGAAACTGAACTCGGCCCACCTCTCGTAGTGGGCCCAGATTGCTCAA
>NW_010360660.1:10382-10560 GCF_000414095.1 Morus notabilis | reverse complement strand
TTCCTTTTTCCTTTCCTTTTTACATTTTCCTTTCATTTTCCCTTACTTTCCCGTGCGTCTCTCTCCCTCACTCTCACTCTCCCATGCCCTCTCTCACACTCTCTCTCTCACACTCTCATTTTTGTCCCAAATCAAACGGATCTTGAACCAAGGAAAGATTTAAAGAAGTTTTCAATGT
>NW_010360660.1:9260-10264 GCF_000414095.1 Morus notabilis | reverse complement strand
AAAACTAGAGTAGAAATTGGAGATCTTGGGTTCTTTGGACTTGTTTTAGGACCTAGAACCCAGATCTAGTGGTTTTCCTTTGAAATATCTCGATTTGGGACTAGATTTGTAGGTTTTTGGACTAATTTCTGTGAGCTTCTCTCGCGCAGCTGATTCCACCGATCGACCTGTCCGGTCGACCAGATCACATGGAAATCGGTCGACCTATGTGGTCGACCGGATTGCAGGCTGATCGGTTGACCAGTCCGGTCAACCGGTGTGCACACTACCAGTCGATCGGTAGTGTTGCACTGCTCTGTCACCGGTCGACCGGTTGACATGGGTTTGACCCTGTTTGGCCTGAAAATGCTATTTTGACCCCTGTTTTCGGGGAGAACCCAAATTAGCTTCATTTGGGGACTTGAGATAAATGGATTAGCATTGTTAATCCTTGATTTGAGATTGAAACCCTTGGAATGATATTTTGAAACATGAAAATGGATTAGGGCACACTAATAGGAAATCTTGGTTGGAAATTGAGATTTGGATTGCTTTAGGAATGAGAATCAATTCTAAAGTGTTGTCTTGCATCAGTGATCATTGAGGATTCAGACTGAAGGGGCTTGAGGAAGCGGAAGCTGGAAAAGGTGACGCTAGTCCCAGGTTTGATAGTGTGAGGTAGGATTTCTATCCCTTTTCCTTGTGAGCCTGTTTTCAAAAAGGATTTTGGCCTTGAAAATGTTTTAAAGAAAGGGATTGGTTTGTGAAAGAAAACGCTGTGAAAACCATGGCTTGTTTAGTCATGGAACCTCATGGCTTGTCCAGTCATGGGGCCCGTGGCTTGAGTAGTTCGTGGGGTCATAAAAATGATTTCAGAAAAGTTAATGAATGATTTCTTAAGCAAAGAGATCTTGTGAACTGGTAATAGAGTCTATTGCTGTAAGCCTAGATAGGATGCGGAGAGTGCATCCTCAGGGGCAGAACCCGAAACTCGGTCCGGGTAGGCGAGGCACTTGGTTAGGTAA
>NW_010360660.1:6845-7986 GCF_000414095.1 Morus notabilis | reverse complement strand
CCGGGACAGCCCCGGAGCAGACTCAGGGCAGCCTCGGTACAGTCCTGGTCAGCCCGGGGAGAGCCCCGGTACAGCCCCGGGACAGCCCCCGGGCAACCCCTGTACAACCCAGGGACATGTCCCGGGGCAGCCCCGGAACAGCCCCGGGACAGCCCCGGAGCAGACTCAGGGCAGCCTCGGTACAGTCCTGGTCAGCCCGGGGAGAGCCCCGGTACAGCCCCGGGACAGCCCCGGGGCAACCCCTGTACAACCCAGGGACAGCCCTGATACAGCCCCGAGACAGCCCCGGGATAGGCCCAGGGCAACGCCGGTACAACCCTGGTATAGCCCCGGGACAGCCCCGGGACAGCCCTGGTACATCCCCGGGACAGCCTTGGTACAGCCCCGTGACAGCCCAGGGCAGCCCCAGAACAACCCCGGGGCATCACCGGTACAGCGCCGGTACAGTCCCGGGATAGCCACGGTACAGCCCCGGGACAGCCCCGGTACAACCCCCATTATAGCGCTGGGACAGCCCCAGTTCAGCCCCGGGACAGCCCCAGGGCAGCCCCGGTAGAACCTTGGACAGCCCCCGGTATAGCCTCGGGACACCTCGAGACAGCCCCGGGATAGCCCCAATACAGCCCCGGGATAGCCTTAGTACAGCTCCGGGACAGCCCCGGGACAGGCCCGGGGCAGCCCTTGTACAGCCCCAGAACAGGCCTGGGTCTGCCCTGGGACAACCCCGTGGCATCCTCGGTACAGCCTCGGAACAGCCTCACGACAGCCCCGGGACAGCCCCGGCACAGCCCTGGGACAGCCCTGGTACAGGCCCGGTACAACCTCAGGTCTGCCGCAGGACAGCCCCGGGGGAGCTCCGGTATCGCCCCTGAACAGCCCCGGGACAGCCCAGGGATAGCCCCGGGGCGGCCCTGGTACAACATCGAGATGGCCTCGATATAGTGCCGGGATAGCCACGGGACAGTGCCGGGACAGCCCCGGTACAACCCCGGGACAGCCCCGATACAAGCCTGGGACAGCCCGGGGTAGCCCCGTTACAGCCCCGGTATAGCCCCGGGACAGCCCGGTTAGCGTCGGGACAGCCCTGGTACAGCCCCGAGGGAGCCCCGGGACAGCCCCGAGCCAGCGCCGTTACAGCCCC
>NW_010360660.1:3297-5819 GCF_000414095.1 Morus notabilis | reverse complement strand
CGGTACAACCCCGGAACGGCCCCGGGCCGGCCCCGGGACATCCCCGGGGCAGCCTCGGTACAGCCCCGGGACAGCCCAGGACAACCCTAGGGCCACCCCGGAACAGCCCCGGAATAGCCCCGGAACAGCCCCCCTCGGCACAACCCGGAGCAGCCCTTGTACAACCCCGGTACAGTCCCGGGACAGCCACGGTACAGCCTCAGGACAGCCCCGGGACACCCCCGGGGTAGCCCCGGTACATCCCCGGAACAGCCCCGGGACAGCCCCGGGCAACCCCCGTACAACCCTGGGACAGCCCCGGTACAGCCCCGGTACAACCAACGGGTAGCCCCCGTACAGCCCCGAGATAACCCCGGGGCAGCGCCGGGACAGCCCCGGGTCAGCCCTGGGACAGCCCCGGTACAGCCCCAGTACAACCCCGATACAGCGTAGGGATAGCCCCGGTACAGCCCCGAGATAAGCCCAGGGTAGCGCCGGGATAGCCCCGGGACAGCCTCGGGTCAGCCCCGGGACAGCCCCGGGGCAGCCCCGGTAAAGCCCCGGGACAGCCCCGGTACAGCCCCAAGACAGCCCCGGGACAACCCCGGGGCAGCCCCGGTACAGCCCCGGTACAGCCCCAGGGCAGTTCCGGTACAGCCCTGGACCGCCCCGGGGCAGCCCCGATAAAGGCTAGGTACAACCCCGGTACCGCCCCGGGACAGCCCCGAGACAGCCCCAGGAGATCCCCAGGACAGCTTCGTGGCAGCCCCGATACAGCCCCGGGACAACCCCAGGGCAGCCCCAGAACAACCCCAGGACAGCCCCGGGGTGGGCCCCCCCGGCACAGCCCCGGGACAACCCCAGGGCAGCCCCAGGACAGCCCCGGTACAGCCCCGTGATAGATCCAGGTCAACCCCGGGACAGCATCGGGACAACCCCGGGGTAACCCCGGTACAACCCCGGGAGAGCCCTGCGGCAGTCCCGGTTCAGCCTCAGTACGGCCTGGGGACAGCCCCGGCACAGCCCGGCACAACCCCGGCACAGCCCTGGCACAGCCCCGGGACAGCCCCGGTCAGTGCTGAAACTTTGGACGGGCCGCCCGTGACCACCGAAAAGTCCAAATTTTTGCCCGATGACCGAACCCGATCTGCCCAAAAATTCAGGCTGCCCGACCCGACCCAAAAATTCCCAGGGACGGGCTTCGGGCAGAGGAAGCCTGCCCGTGCCCGGTCGGGCTGCCCGATGCCCGACCGGCTGCCCGAAATTTTTTTTTTTTTAATATTATATTTTTATGTTGTTGAAATAAGTATTTGTATAATTACAATATGTAATTGTGTATATTACAATTTGAAATATGAAATGAACAGACGACACGAACGAACTATATAAAAAAAAAATTACTTCTTCATTGATTTTTAAATTTGTAATTCATGATTGCCTCATTAAAAACCTTGCCAAGAAAAACCCAATTGGGATAAAAACTTGGTAAGGAAAAAAGAGTGCAATCATTGTGGGATGAATTACAAATTTGATGAACTTACAAAGTCTATACAAGATTACAAATTACAATAAACACTATACAAATTAGAAATTACAAAGTAAATAAATATTTACAAAGAAATTATCAAGATGAAGCAGAAGGATCATCTTGAAAATTAAAAGTTAATCTATTAAATTCGTCGATCCATTCTTGGTTTGCCGGTGAGATTGTATCATGTAAGCGTTAGTCAGAATGATCCCAATCCTTGATGCACACCAAAGCTTCAACAATATCCTGATGCAATGCGTTTCAACGTTCTTCAAGTATTTGGCCGGTTGTACTGAATGCTTGTTCGGCTGCAACGGTGGAGACCGGGATTGAAAAAATATCCATTACCAGTCGTGTTAGGATCAGCCAAGTTAATGCTCGTGCCCTCCACCACTCAACCAAATCAAACACCTCACTACTGTCTACAACTAAGCCCTCACTCAGGTACGCCATTAACTCGTTGAATCCGCCGCCACCTCTTGATGAAGATCCACTTCCACTCCCAGATTCTTCTTGACCTTGACTCGTCGTCGTCGTCTTCTTCTTCTTCTTCTTAGACAACCCGAAAACATTCAAGAATGAATGCGGATTGTCGTCTCGTTGTTGCGGTTGTTCAACACGAGGTGTGTTTCTAAACCTACTTTCGTAAGAGATATATAGAGAATATATTTTTTCCTTTATAATAGGAAACTGGTCAGTAGTGTCTATAGCTAAAAATTCACCTAAGTTATCTAATCCACTTTCTAAACCTTCTAATTTTAATCTAGGGTCAAAAATAACACCGAAACCATACAACATGGGTAATTTAGACCAATATTTTTTAAATTTCTTTTCCATAGAGGCGATAGGAACTCCTAAAACCTCATGTGTCCTAAATTCACTAAATAAAATAGACATTCTTAAAAGTTCTCCTAATGCTAATGGTGAAGTTGGGTAATAAGTTCAACTAAGCTTTAAGGTAACTTCATGAAATCTACCTAAAAAGTTATACAAAAGTTCGGCAATTTGCCAATCA
>NW_010360660.1:0-554 GCF_000414095.1 Morus notabilis | reverse complement strand
TTAGCCACAGAAATCAAATTTCTACGAATGTCTGGAATAAAATAAACATTGTTCAAAACTAAAAATTTATTTTCCCTAAAATGAAGTCTAACTTCTCCCACTGCTTTTGCTGAAACTCTTGCGCCATTGCCCACTTTCATCGTGTAGTCCCCATCAGCTAGCTCGGTGTAAGAACTAAGACTCTGCAAAGAAAAACAAACATGATTAGTTGCTCCCGAATCAATTATCCAGGCCGAGGTATCACCCTCTACTAAACATGTTTCAAGGACTAGTAAATCTAATTTACCTTGTTCCTTTTTCTTTTTCAGCTCCTCGCGATACTTGTGACAGTTTCTCTTCCAGTGCCCTTCGCCATTGCAGTGGAAACACTTTCCTTTGGGTTTCTGGATGGGGCCTTTTTCCTTCTTGGGTCTCTTGTTCTTTCCTTTCTTTGCTTTCCCTTGGTTCTGGTTCTTTCTTTTAATTTTACTAGAACTTCCTGCAACTACAACATTTGTTTCTCCTTCCCTTCACTTGTTGGTGGATTCGAAGTTTTGTAGGTCATTCATGAGTTC
>NW_010360659.1:0-696 GCF_000414095.1 Morus notabilis | reverse complement strand
TCTACGCAGACGCAGAATCAATTGAGACCGTGGAAGCAGGTCGCTAATTCAAATGAGGAATGACATATGCAATTAACCGGACACCATATTAAAAAATGAATGGCCTGGTGCTTTTGATGGCCCATTCCTTTCATAATCGCAGCGCAGAGCAACAAACCACAAGAGAGGCATTGCTCGCTTCCCGCTTGCAAACAGAAACGGAATGTTCCGCATGGCTGGCTGGTCGATAAGCCTTTTTCCTCTTACTAGCCCTATTTTTAGTCAACCTCCTACCCAGTTGCTGGAGCGAACTCACTACTCTATTAGATAGAGGAATAACCCACTCTATTATCTATCTATTATCTATTAAAGAATAATACACGGGCCTGTGTCGAAGTGCTCCAGGGATGATTTTGAATGTCAATCTGCCGGTGCACCAACCGATGCAAACTGGCTTGCGTCGAAGTGCTCTGTGGTGGAAGCAACCCTCTATTCTCTTATTTCCCCTTCGACATTCCATCCCCACCGGACTCTCTCCGGACAGTCGAGCGAACTCTAGTATCACCTCGCTCGGTTGCTTGCCCGACTAAAGGAGGCCGCCGTACTTAATCATACAACATAAGTAGATAGATGTAATTACGAACTCATTCTTCCTATCTATGCCCATACTACTAGTAGTATTGTCTATTTCAAAGTCTAAAAATAGATGTCTCTCGT
>NW_010360658.1:416275-443379 GCF_000414095.1 Morus notabilis | reverse complement strand
AAAAACCTTCATTTAATGTACAACTTTTAACGACGGTTTTTATAAAAAATTTAAAAATTTAAAAAACCATCATTAAAAGTATTGAAAAATAAAAAAAAAAATATTTTCGCTAAAAACTAATTCTTTGCTGATGCAACAATTTCTCTGAATGTTATTCATAAGTCATTAAACAACACACACAAAAAAGTTAAAAAAAACATGAAAAAGAGTTTAAAAAATGACTAAAGTGAAGAAATAAATGAGTTTTAGCGCAAAAGGAACCCAAACGAAACAAAAATAAAGATTCAATAGGGAAAAAAAGGTCAAAAAATGACCAAAATGAATAAACAAATAAGTTTTAGGGTAAATGGAACCAAAATAGAAGGAAAATAAAATTTCAAGACAAAAATATAAAGCATCAAAAAAGGACTAAGATGAAGAAGTAAATAAGTTTTAGAGCACAATTGGAAAGAAATATCTCAGTAGGATAACATCTGTAAAAGAATTAGTTTAGGTAAATAAAAGAAAAAAGTTTAAAAAAAAGGGCAAGAACGAAAAATATAAAATTTTAAGGAGAAAAACTAAAGGAAAGAAGAAAAGATGGGAAGAAAAAAAAAACTCAAAAGAAAAAAAATTAAGCTACTAAAACGCACGTTTCAACCAAAATGTGCGTTTTGATTGAAAGTACTATTCGTTGAATAGTACTAATTGAAATTTTTATATATGTATAGACTAGTATTTATAGTGCCTACGGTAGTTTGTACTTTATTTTTGAAATAAAAATATGGAGTTTTATTAACTTAAGTGTAATAGTTTTTATTAGATTATGTGAAATGCTCATTTTCTCTATTTCAGCTTAATTCTAATTGTTAGAAATTCAGTTAAAAGCTTAAAATAACAATTAGAGCAGTATTTTTAAAAAAAAAATAATAATGCTTAAAGACTTGCACGTAAAAAATTAATGAGAAACATTAATACCCAAGAAAATTTAAAAAAAAAAAAAAAGCCGAAAAAGGGACCTAGAAAGCAAGTAAGCATCTAGTAAACCTCCAAAGTTTGAAGTAAACGAGAGTTTACAATTTGATTAAAAGACATGAATAGTAAATCTAGTTAAAAAAATTTGAACATATTTGGGAAAAATAAATTCAATAATGTAATTTAAAAATATCTATTAAAATCGTATTTGAAAAAATAAAAATAAAAAAAAAATGTCCTATGCAGATGATCACACAGAAGCACTATTATCCAAGTGGAATTTATTACATATGTCATATAGTATATCATATATATATATATATATATATGCATGTGATGATGGTATGGTATTTATGGTTGATGATGAATGATATTTGGGAAAATTTTGAAGTAGCAATTTTATTCCTCTTCAATTCTAATTTTATATATATGAAAGTGTGAGATGTAAAAAAATTAATAAGCTAAGTGGAGAAATTTTGACAATTAATTTAAAATAAAAAAGTATTAGTTAATGTGAACCTTTGGCTTAAAAGTGGAAGTACAAAATTCATGCAAGCACCCTTCTTACAAAATTCATGCGCACTAGGAAAAGATTACTTTTGTATATTAATATTTTTATCCATAGTCTAAATTTAATTTTACTAATTTTCATTTTAAAAAAAAACTCTTGATTTAAGTGATTTGATAATCTTGTGTTACATATGATCTGATTCTATAATTGTAATCCAAATTTATATGAAGCCCGTTGATAGTTTTTTTACTAATAAATTTTCTTTTTTTTCTAATCTGCTGATGTAGGTATAATATTAAATCACCTTAAATTTTTGTGCTTTCTTCTTCTTTTATTTTTTTTATTTTTTATTTATTATTGTTATATCTTTTTTTTCATAAGATATCAAAGCCTTTTCTCGCTCCAACTGGTAACATCCCAATGGCTCTCACAAAATAAAAAGAGTAAGAAAATAAAAACCACCACTGTTCCATCCTCTCCAATGACTTCTCCCTAGCTTGATTGCTCCAACGAACGACGCCCTAATCTCTCAATGATTGTTGTCCTCGTGTCCCTACACCCTTGACGATTGTCGTTTCTAGAACCGTTCTCTTTTTACGACTGTTATACGTTTTTGTACTCATGTGTCCTTGACGAGTGTGTTAGAAATCTTGAGGGAAAGGAGACTATGACCTATGTGCACCTCTACACCCTCGACAATTGTCATCCTTGTGATACTGCACCATCGTTGTCGCTTTAGGGAACTTTCCTCAAATCGTTACATCTCTTCTTCAAATCGTTACATCTCTTCTCTTGATTCGTGTTTGTAGGGGAAAATTTTAGACGTGTAGTAAAATCGTAGTACTCATATTATAATAAAAATTTAATAATAAAATCATACAATGATTACTATATAATTTATAGCATAAAACTATGTACTTATGCTATTCCTAAACTATTCTAAACACGCCTAAGACCTCTTAGTCTAGTGACATTGGGGGGTTTAGGAGGGGTGGGATTTGGGTGGGGGATTGAAGATTCAATTCCGTGTTATATAAAAAATATAAAAATATAAATATAAAAGCACTATTTTAAACAAAGTTATATTTCAATTCCACTTATAAATTTCTTTTTAAGGTTAGTATCTATGATGTATTTAGTTGACCTACAAGATAACCTTTGAAGGCAGCGAGATAATGATCCGGGTGTCGGACAATAAAGGCTTAAAAAATAAGGGTTTAAGTAATAAAATCACAGACGTGTGCAAAGTCCTTAAGTTCAAATTCAACCCTCGTTCAAAAATGGGAAACAGGTAATCTTAATCGTCAAATTTGCACTGCACTCAAGCACGCATACTTTCGCACCATTTGAAAGCTGACTTAAGCATTCAAGCGTCTTTAGCCTACACCATCTCGGTTCGCATAAATCAATTGATTGCTTTATGTTTTGCAGGTCAGTAGTCTTCACATATTTCGGCTCCGATCTTTTCATAAATTTGATCGCAATTCAAACTTTTTACTATAATGTTTTCTTTCACTCCCTTCATCCACAGTCGACAAAACTTACCAGACATGAGACATTCCACTTTCCCCACAAGAGGCTTTTCGGCTCTTGACTAACTACTAATCACAAATGGAATTTCCTCTGTTAGTTGCCTGTAGCTTTCACCATCATTAGGTGAGAGTAGCTTGCTTTCACTACAATTTTTTGCGCTGCTTTGGAATTGCGTTAAGACGTTGGTTCCAAATAAACTCGAATGAACCCTCGTTGAGTCCACCGTAGCTATACTATTTCCTTTAGGTTTCCAAAAGCTTTTTTCCAGATAATTACACTACATGACAAAATTTTAGTTTGAAATTTAACAGAACTATTAAAATACCATAAATATAAAAAAGAAATAACATCATAATAATTGTAATGACTATATAATTATATAATTATTTTAATGACATCAAATTTTTCCATTCCCATAATATTTAAAAAAATTTGCTATATTATTACTTTACTATTTCAATTTTGCTATATGTGTAAAGATCCCTTTTCTTTTTCTTTTTCTTTTTTTTTTTTTTTATATGTATGTACAGATGAAAGCTCTTCCAAGAGAAGTTCTCATGAGTCCAAACTCTTGTAGAATCTCTCATCTCCACCATGCTAAACTCAAATCTCTGAAGCAAACCCAAATTGCTTTCTTTTTTGACTTGTTTAGTTGTTTGACCAAATATATGTACAAAATAACTAGATTCCAAAGAATAAAAAATGAGAAATTCATACTTAACACTCATCTACAAAATAACTGATAGTGGGGTAGGAACAATGCAATCAAAAAAAAATATATAATAATAATAATAATAATAATTGGGGACTTATTGGAGTAGGAGTCGGTACACTAGGACACACCAAACACGACACAGATCACATGCCTTGAAGAAAAAAACACACATCACATGGGAAGGGTCCCTCTTGGAGGTTTCACTCCCAGATGCTTTTTTGACTCACGACTCATGAAAAAGGCAACAAAAACTGCAGAAAGCTCAGTATGACATGTATATTATCATTCAACAGAAAATGTATAACAAGCCAAAAACCTTCACAATGCAGGAACCAGAAACCTGGCCCTACTAAAGATTAAGTCATCACTTTCATATTTAGTTCAACTTTACTTTTATCTTCTGACATCTCAATTTCTATGATACTACGTTTGGGCAATTCAATTCTCTTGTAAAATATCTAGTTAACGAAGCCATGATTAAGCTCCCAAAACAAGCTTAATCTACAAGTTTAGACTTGGGAATGTAACAAATGCATTAGAACACATGAGGACTTAATGTGTCATAGATATTGCCAAGATATTTCTACATTACAAACTAAACAAAAGAAAGGGATCCCTTTTTCCCGAACAAGATGGATCTGATAATAATTAACTACTTTTTAGATATAGCTTGAGCTTGAGGCATGTGAGACCATACCATCCACATGGTAATCCTAATCTTAATTGGATCTTATGATAAATTAACCTCTGAATTAACTTCAAAGCATAGTCTAGAGAAAGAAGAAAAATAACCTCTCGAATTCACCCCCAAGTATTCGAGTTGTTCCCACCGCATGAAAGATGATCCAATCAGTACTTACATTGAAGCTTGCTCTTCAGCAACCGAAACAAATATATGTTCAGATTCCTGTACCGGCTCTCCAAGAGAAAGGAAACTGTACATACAACAAAGAAAGAAGATGAACCAAATATGATGATGTTGAAGTCTCCCAACCGTGGCAGTAGTCAGTCTCTTTCACAGTAGACATCAAGAGACACCACAGGGCTGCGAGATGTTTGATTGAGAATGCACAGCGAAATCATATAGTTTTGGTAATCTATTTCCTTCTGTTTGTACACATTCTCATGCTTAATCTTCATGTCGATCTTAACCATGAGTCTTCCCACTCCCAAGCGTAAGCTCCAGATCATCCACGGCTATGTCATGAATCCTCTCGCCCTCCCACGGTTTAACCCTGCAATTCTCAAACTCAAACTCTGAGCCTCGAGCCCTCTCTGCAGGGGGGCCCCACCCTATCATGCTATGCCCACCAACTGCATCCTGGAGAGCACTCTGCTGAGCCACCGGTTTCATAAGATTGAATGTCGGGGAAGGAGGAGCTACTGAGGCTGTCCCCATCTGGAAACTAACCCAGCGACCAGAATCTACAGTCGAAGCATCAGACTCGTCACACTCCGGAATTGTAGCAGGCGTGAGATGGTGACGGCGTGTAGGGCTTGAAGGGGCGGAGGCGGCAAAAAGAGGGTGGCGCAATGCGTTTAGGGAGCCATTAGAAAGCGACTCCCAATCAGGTTTTGGCTTTGAACCTCTGGAAGTTGGCGAAGAGAGAGGTGGAGTAACAGGTGCGCTATTTGAGATTCTAAGAGGAGGTAGATTTGTGGGGATGGAAGCTATGTTACGGAGGAATGGGAGAAGGTAAGAGGACGGGTTGCCATCGAAGCGAGTCGGGCTTGGGAAGGAGGATGATGATGGGCTAGCATGGTAGGATGGTACAGGACTAGGGAAGGATGAGGACTGTGGGCTTGGTTGAATGGAGGAACACGCACTGATGTTCGTCGAAGCGACCCCAATTTCACCCGGTGGTGGCTTGCATCCCTGTTTCAGAGGCGTTCATAGATTGTTTAGAGAAAGTATAAACAAAATACCAAAGTAGCAAATATTGATCAAAAGATCAAGGTGCTTTAATTGAATGAACAAATGATCCTATTTAGCAGTGTGTTAAGATCATAGAAAACAGATACTCTGCCTCTTCTATTCAAGAACAAATTTAAACGCAATCATCATAACTTGCTATTAACAGTGAATTCAATATGTTCTTATTATACTTATTAATCTCTAAATAAAACACAAACCAGAGGAAAGAAACTCTCAAGGCTAGAAAAAAGCCAGGCTAAAGAAACCTCCCGCAGTAGTCAGATCCAATCCCATTGAAGAACTTCAAAAAAAAAAAAAAAAAAAAACTATTTCCGAGGCTCTAAGCTGTTAACCCATGATTTCACTCCACAAAAGAAGATCTAATGGAGGTTCAGATTTTAACGAAGAAACTAATGGGAAAAGAAAATCATGCAAGTATCGTTTACAACTCATTTTGATTTTAACAAATGACAATCTCATGAAGATCTGGAGTCATCTTCTCCAAACAGCACCCAGATCAGATCCCAAAAAGGAAATACTTGTTTTAAGTTGCAAAACCAACATCATAAACCTCCCAAGTCCCAAACAATCCACAGACCAAAAAACCAACATTAACAGAAGCCGTGTCCAGGATCAAATATTGCCTGCAGATCTGAAAAATAAACCAAAACAAAATCCAAAACCCAAAAACAAAAAAACAAAAAAAAAATACCCATGAAAAATCAGTAAAAATGGCGAAAGATCAAACCTTTCGGTAGGTGGTTCCGTCCTCATCGACGACCCACCCGGCTTCGGCGCAGAGAGCTTTTAAGACCTCGTTGTTATCGCAGTGTTTGGGAAGCTTGTAGTTTCCCTGAGCTCTAAGACCCGTGTAAATCTTAGCGGCAATGGCTCTTCTCCTTCTCTCCCTCCTCTTGTTGTTCTCTCTCTCCTTCCATGTCGGCAGCCTTCCCGATGACGCACCACCGCCCGTCATTTCTCTTGGATTTCCCGGCAAAAGCAGAAAAAAAATAAAACCCCAATTCTTCTTTCTTTCTTCTTCTTCTTCTTCTTCTTCTTCCTTTCTCTTGTGCTGTGTCAGTTTCTCTCTCTAGATTCTCTTTCTCTCTCTCTTTTTTGGAGTGTGGAGAGGGAGGGAGAGGGCTGGTCTTCTCTCCTTCTCTCTCTCTTTGTCCCTCTCTCACGAGGACAACGCTTTCTTTATTCAAGATTTGTATGAGAAAGTAGCAATGCTGCTTCTTTTTTCTATTTTCTATTTTTTTATTTTTTAGTGTTTTGTACTCTCTCTCTCTCTCTTTCTCTCTCTCTCTCTCTCTCTCTCTCTCTCTCTCTCTCTCTCTCTCTCTCTCTCTCTCTCTCTCTCTCTCTCTCTACTTTTTCACACTCGTGCCATGTTGAAATTTTGGATAAACAGAAATTTTCTAATACATAGGATTTCTTTAGAATTAAGGAGAAATGAGAAATTTAAAAGGAACTAGCTGCCTAACCCTTTATAAAATAAAATGGACTAGCGAAGACTTTCGATTTTCTTTTGCTTTGTTTTTCCCCCTTGTTTTTAGGCCTCGCAAGTTTGTAGTTGGAGTAATCAAATGGAAGTAGGGAATCTGATATTGTGAAAAAACAATCTGAAACTAGCATATAGATTTATCAACAAATAATATATACGTTAAATCTGAGAGAACATAAAAAATGATTTTGGGTAATTATTATTTGTACATGGCTATGATTATCCACATTCTACATTTTCTTTTATTTGAACAACCGAATTACCTATTAAGTACTTTTCCATAATGTTACCTTGAAGTTTTCTTTGTTGTATGTATAGGATTACTCTTAATCACCATTTACAGTGTCGAGAATTTTTCTAGCTTGTAGTCATCCTTTAAAAAATAAAAAATAAAAAATAAATAAATCCTCTTGAGACAAAAGACTGGATTTGGCAATAATTTTGTTTATCTTTTTTCTCTGAAAAACAAAAAGATTTGCCAAGGACAAACGAAACTGTTTCTTTTCGGTTACAATTTACAAAACCATGAAAAGAAGAGAAATGTGGCATGGAAATTGGATACAAACAAAACATGGCTAGTATGTATGTAGGTGGAAGAGAAATTATAAGAGCCCTGCTAATAGTAGCTCATAGTAGTGTGAAGTGTGCTGGGGGTGGTAGTGGTAGGACCGAATAATTCAGCATTTTGATCAGTGTTGTGTTCATCAAAGCACATGGATTGGTTGGTTAGTATGCATACAACACTACTTGTTAGCCAAATCACGGTTGGAATTTGGATTTGGTAAGTCTTATTTATGCGGCAGAGAGTGTGGGGACATGGACCAGCAGCTGCTGCTTTGTACGCAAAGGCATACCATATGGCATGCCCTGTTAATATTCTTTTCGTTTTTTTTTTTTCTTTTCTTTTTGATTAATTTTAATCACGTTTTAGACACCGAACGAGTACATGTGATTAAAATTATAAAAAAAAATAAAAAAAAATACACACACGCACTTAAAATGACATAGTTGTGAAATTTGCTATTGTATAACTTATGGGCGGGTTTTATTGCATTTTCTATTTATAGGACGAAACGAGACAACCTCAATTTTTCAGTGTCAAAATTTAAATATTAACTATTTTTTTAGTTATTAGCATTACTAGCTCCAAAATATTAACATTGTTGAACTTGGACCCGAACTTTTTTCTTTATGGATTACTCGTTGAACTTTGCTTTTTTTTGACAGTTTTAATCCATAATAAAAAAAAAAATTAGCAACCAAGTTTTGTAATTTCACAAATTTTCACCTAAATAGTTAAACCTTCAAAACTATAACATTTTGCATTTTATAAAACAATGTGTAAAATATTCTGTTATTATGTGATAAAGATGTAATAATCTTTATAAATTTCAAAAGTTGTTTATTAATTTTACTGTCAGGAACTACAATGGTAAAAAAAAAAAATCAAAATTCAAGAAATAATATGCCTAAAAATAAGGTTCCAATATCAAAGTGATACATTACTCACGATCCAACAATACTATTTCTTTTTTATTTTTTTGGTGAAAAGAAAAGGCTCAGAAAATAATATATCAAAAATATTTAAATACAAAAAAGTGATTCAATACTCATAAGTCAAAGGACTATTTTGTAGGTGAAAAAGTTCCATAATTGTTCAATTTATGGTCTCACTACCACAATATGTTTCCCAAATTAAGTGTAAGTAGATCAGTAATAAGGGGGAAAAAAAGGATTGTGTAGAGGAGAGTATGAAAAACAAATACTCCAGATCAACTAAAAAAATGCTCAATGAATAGAAATTTCATGCTCTCATCTGATTAAATTTGACAATTTGATATTTACAATATCAACAAGTGTTTCTAATGATAGAAACGAATCACAAAAAACTGACTACTTTTTGGTTTGGCTGGAAAAATTGGGGTGAACTTATTCACACAAGTAGTCAAAGAAACATCAAAGAGAATCCTTATTGATTCATCAAGTGGCAAAGAAGAGGAAAAGGATAATATCGACACGGGTTTAATACCAGTCAAAGGAAACTCAAAAATCGATTTTGTTAAATAAATATAAACAACATCGCAACCAAAAAAGAGGAAACGATTAGGTCAATCAATAATGTGTTATCTTTTGCAATTTCTCAAAAATGGGACCTCCTAGTGTGATTGATATATATGGCTGCCACCATTATTGACAAATTGTTTCAAACTGGGACTGAAAATCCCAAGTGGACTAGGTACTAGGCTACTGCTAGTGTAGTATGGTCCACATATCTCATTACCCATAGTAATTTATGTCACAAATAAATTAATTAAAAATTTGTAAAGATAAATCCATTATAAATTGTCAAATTAATTTCGCAAAATGACTATATATCTCATTACCCATGGTACTAGGCTGCCACCATTATATAGAATTGTTTCAATTGACAAATTAATTTCTCAAAAAGAACAAGTAGTTTAGTTTTTTTTTTTTCCCTCTTTTGTAGAATGTTGGATTATGATTCCATTTACTTTTAGAAAGATTTCTGGTACGTCTAACGTATCGATAGGTCATATTTTTCTAATCGTTAGATCTGCGTAGTTTTTGATTTTTACATATCTGACGGACAGAAAATTTAGCCTACCAGTATATTGACGTACCGAAAAAGATATTACTTTAAGGCCTCGTTCATTTCACCGAAGAGTTTTCATTTTCAGCTTTGCTACAGTTAAAAGTTCTCACAAAAAGTCACATCTAACTTTTTTACTACAGTTAAAAACTTTTACATAAAGTCACATCTCAGCTCAAATTAAAAACTTAAATCGGTGAACTGAACGAAACCTAAAATGCCCACTATAAAAAAGTTAGGGTAGTACATAAACCCGAACAACCTGCAAACCCAACCTACCCCACCTCAACTCAACCCGAAAAATACAACTTGTAGCATTATTTTTTATTTTTTAGCCCACTAAATGTCTGGCCCGAGGTGTTTGTGACTGTTTGTGATTGGGCCTATAATAATCTGCATACCCCAACCCAACATTCACAAACATGCATGAGCCATGTCCTCTAAGTTCTAAGTTCTAACTACTCTCTCTCGTCTAGCAACTCTCATCCCTACACTTTTTTCTACACGCAGACACAGATTGTCTTCAACCCTTCCTCGACTAGTCGAACTAGATCCTTAAGCTCACCGGTACCAGCGGCTTATTTCCGCCTCTCCTCTCGGCTCTCTGCGACTCTCCTCTTAGCTCGCTCTACCTCTCCTCTCGGCTCTCTGCCTCTCTCCGCCTCTTGATTGAACTTTGATTCTTTAAATGATGAGCCCGACTATCCAATTCATCCCGTTCCACCCCAATCCAACCCAAACATTATTAAGTTGTGAAATTTTTTTAACATTATTGAGATCAAATATAAATAACTCACATCTTTTAAGACAGGATAAAAAAAATCATAGTACCAATCCAATATATATACAGCCTTAATAAAGGTTCTATCATTAATCAATATCAACAAATGTATCATGATATCGCATGCAGGGGATAATTTGTCTTCCTCAACTTTTATATGATTAAAAAGATGCTCTCTCTCTCTCTCTCTCTCTCTCTCTTCTCTCCGGTATTTGGGGTGGCTCTGACGTGATGTTCAGTTTGAACGGTACAGATATAGACAAACAACAAGCTAAGAGAGGGTTGCGGGGCCCACAATCAGGCAACAGCATTCATTCAAATCATGTTCCTCACGGTACTTTTGCAGTGTCAGTCGGCTCCACACGTGCGTCACAGAAACCTATGCGTGATTTATTTCTTTTTTTTTTTAGGTTAAAACAACGCTTTAAGGCACCAATCCTCTTAAAAAGATGGGACCACCACGAACCTTGACGTGTCAACTGTACTGTTCACCACGTGACCGTGGTCCCCTCTAATTTTTTATTTTTTATTTTTGTTGACTCTTTTTCTTTTGTTGGTTCTTCTTTTTCTTTTCAAAATTCTTCCTTGTGACACGCTGTTTTTATCCACAAAATTTTTTAAACCATTAATTAAAACTGATCTCATTGTTCATGGCGCAGGCTCATGCTCAGCCATTAGTCGAGCCGTCAGTTGATTTTTTTCTTTTTGGTTATTTTAGGTTCTTTTAGGTTGTTGAAATTTGGAGCTTGAAAATGTATGCATAAAGTAAGGGTGTTCTAAGATTTCATAAATTAAGGATCAATCTTACAATCTAATCATAAATATATATATATACATATATATTGGATGACAATTTAGGTGTCTCGACCTTGCATATTTCGTCACTAATTCAAAAATTTCTCAACCCAATTCAATCTAATCCTATTATATTTTACAAATTTCACGAATTGGGCTTAAGATTGAATAATGAATGTGATTCTAGCCTCTAGGGTTCTGATCAAGTGGATTCAAATGGGTTGGCACATAGTATTGTTAGTATTAGGCATTTGAAAAAAAAAAATACACATATATATAGACATATATTACTAAAAAATTAATGAAAAAATATATAATTACATTTTTATGATATAATATATAGATAGTTCAGATTGACAAATATTATTGATTAAAAAATGCACTATCTACATATTAATTCAAAATTTTCGAATTGCAATTTTCTTAAGATGTTACCAATCTAAAATACCTCCCAATTCAATCCAATCTTGGGATTGATTTAGATTGAACAGATTCATGAATTTCTATTGACAACTCTAGCGTGAAATCATGAAAAATACTTGGGAGCATTGGTTTTAAACACAAATCATGAGCCTCGTCTATGAGTGTCAAGTTGTAGGTTCCACTTTTTATTAGTGTAAAGTGCTTAGCATAACTCTAACTTCTAATATTACTCATAAACCATACACATTATCGATAGTAAGTGCTGTTGACTTGCAATTATATACCATTTTTTTAATATTAACGAAAGATAAAATCTAAAATTTAAAATCTACACAGTACAAAAGTTGCAGTTATATACCATTTTTATAATATTAACGAAAGATAAAATCTACATAGTACAAAAGTTTTAAATTATTAATAATATTTTCTCTTGTTTAATATATAATTGTATTAATGTATTTAAATATATTGCTAGTTCATGTGCAAAGATTACGAAGTTGAACCGTTTGGAAGAGATAATCGACTTTCACATTAGAATACAATATACTTGGTTAGAAAGATTTCTCAAGTAAAATGTGGATAAAATGTGTGTTACATTATATGTCCAATAAAATATACAATTTCCTGAAACTAATTTTCTTATATGACTCATTTTTTGTCAAAATTCTCTATCGTAAGATATAAATCTGTTACATTTGAAGTTTGACCCTTAAATTTAATCAATTTTAGGGGCAAAGTGCAAACATCCACCAAAAAAAAAAAACAATCATTCCTTATAACTTTCTCTCTCTTTGAAAAATAATAGTTTTTGAACTCTAGTAAAACTGATTATCTCCGCATTAGTTTTCACTAAATGGTTATTAAAGTTTCCTAAAAAAATGGTCTCGGTCCTACTATTATGACCAAAGAAATGTATATATATTTTTTCAGAAAAATGGACGAGAAACCACAAACAGCTATCAAAACATATTTGGTTAGCTTGTGCTAACCGTGCTCAACGTTAAAGAATTCAATATCCAGATACCCTTCAAAGAACAAGGGGCAAAAAAACAAGAAAAATAATGTCAACGTCAACTTTAATAGTTTTAGGTCTGTTTATTTTATCGATTTGAGTTTAAAATTTAAGTTTTATTAATGTAAAAAATTCTCAAAAATAATTACATTTAATTTTTTTAATATAATAAAAAATTCTCACATAAAATTATATATCAACTCAAATTAAAAATTCAATAGCTGTTTGCTGTTTTACGTTCGGCCATCATAATTGAGAAGAGGATAGTTTGGTCTTAACACGGAATATTGCGTATGGGCACGTGCGGACCCAGCTAAGCTTGAGAGAGACGGGTCCGCTAGCTGGCCAGCGGCTCAAAACCATAATGCCAACAAGACTTGCCGCACGTGCGGACTTCATTTTATGTGCAACAACGTGTGCCATGCTGGGTCCCATCTTTTATATTTTAATTTTCATTTTCAAATTTTATTTTCCTTATCCAATGAGTGGTAAGTCATTAGCGCGTGAATTCTCAATAGACAAAACTGATTAACTCTCCATTTAAATGCACTGTTTTAAAATTTTTATCTTTTATCTTTTATTAATATTTTTTAATTAGTATAATTTAAAAGGTATTAAATAAAAATAAATGGTAAAAATTTTAAACTCATAAATTTTAAAATGTATTTGTATTCTTTTCTCATTCTCAATTGATCTTTAAAATAAAAGCATATTATTTAATATCACTTATGTTTTGGTATTGTATTTGCTCTGTCTTTATTGATGGATTAGATAATGTTCGAAGTTGAATGCTGGATTAGATAATGCTCGAAGTTGAATGCTGGATTAGATAATGCTCGAAGTTGAATGCTCACTTGCAATTAGTATGAATGTGTGTTTTACGAAATGAAATTCCCCATAAAAAAAATAATTAAAAGATAAAGGGTTTGTTCTTTTGGAATAAAATTCAAAAAAAGTTTGAAATCAAATTATAACTTTTTTAAGTTCATGTTCTTTGGTAAAATTTGAGTTTGAACTTGAGTTTGAGGCTAAAATTTAAGTTCAAGTTTTATATTCAACTCAAGTTCTTAAACTCAAACTTAAGTTAGTGAACAATATTTTTTCTATTCTTAAAAACGTCATAACCTTTTTGTTTTAATTCCGATTGAGATGCATTTTTTTTCTACGCGTTCACAATGAAGAGACGAATAAAACCTCACCCATATACCTTATTAAATTTTTTCATCACCGTTGAGTTTTTATTAAAATACTATCTAAATACAAATTCAAGTTTTGACTCACTCAAGCACAAACTCAAATAGATTCTCAATTCAAATCATAACTCAAATATGCACATCTAAATACAAACTTAAGTTATAATTTCAACTCAAATTATAACTCAAATTCAACTCAAGATCTACACTCAAATCACATATAACTCAAAAATGTAACCGAACAAGCCCAAAAACTTTTGATAATTAATTAATTGACTATTTAATCATCTCTATAATTAAATATTTTATGTTATCCTAATCTATGACTTGCACGTGTACATTGAATTTTAATAATTGTTATTCAACTCTTTCAAGTGGTTGGAGGGCCAATAGTAGCTCAAAATTCAAATTAGCTTCGGCATGCGCATGCACATGCACATGGGCATTGTCAATGGCCTAAAAGCTCGACAAGTTTCTATATAAAGTATTATTGCTAATCCGAGAAAGACTTTGGACAACAAGCCTAACTTCAATTTAAATCTTTGTTGGTTTTTAAATATTGTAAAATATTGTAAAGTTTAAAACACCTTGCATTGCATGAATCTGAAATTTCCAGAAGATCTTCTCCAAGGTTGTTCAAGATGCCAAACATATGGACTGAATCCATGGGAGTAAGATATTTCTTGACGAACAAAAATAACAATAATAATAACCGGAATCCATGGGAGTAAGATATTTCTTGACGAACAAAAATAACAACAAAAATAACAACAAAAATAACAATAATAATAACAATAATAATAACAATAATAACAACAACAATAACAATAACAATAATAATAATAATAATAATAATACTAATAATACTAATAATAATAATAATAATAATAATAATAATAATAATAATAAACCAAAAACTGAAAATGCTCCGAGATACGCATTTGGCACCGCATTTCTTGAAAAAAAAAATGAAAACGTTTTCTAATTGTTCCCAAAAAATCGTTTTCCTTTCCCATTTTCATTTTCCCTCATCTCAGTCTTTCTGAAACAACTCCCTGCACTTTTCAGAAACAACTCTCTCTCTCTCTCTCTCTCTCTCTTTCTCTCTCTCTCTCTCGTGTTCCTCCTTGTACTTTCTCAAATCTCACTTGCTCTCTCTCCCTCTTCACACCTGTGAAGTGTGAAGGTTAGTCTCCCCTGAAGGAGATCATGAGCTGTAGCCACGAAGGAGATCCTAAGTCGCTGCTTTCGGGGATCACAAGTTGGGGATCGTCTTCTGCAAACGGCGTGGTCCCACCCATCACTAGACTTTAAAAAATTTGCAGCAATCTCCGAAGTTCTCTATGGCTGGGCTACGGACAAGATTAAGATTAATTTCAGGACAATTGATGAGCGAGAGAGAAACAAAGAGAGGAGAGAGAAAGAGAGGGAGAATCATATAGAAGTATTTTATTGCTAATGTAATGCTAATTACTATGTTCTTATATATAAATTAACTAACAATATGTGTATGGTAATTAGTATCCTAATTATTTTAAAAAATGTAAAATTAAACGCAATTTTAGTTTTTTTTGTACTGAAAATAATTTCTGAATAAAATTATCAAACGCATTTTCAGAAATAATTCCTGCCTGAGATTGAAAATATTTTCATTTTTATTTTTATATACAAAACAAAATCATTTTAAAACGGATTCTAAACGCACCCAAAAAATTCTCGCTTCTAAATATTATAGTGGAAATATGGTCGGTCCTTAAGGATGACAGACGAACCCTGTTCATGATGTACCTTTTTAATTATATATAAATTTAGTTTTTTTTTATTAGTAATCGGTTTCTATTATTCCCAAAAAAAAAAAAATGTTCCAAGAAGTTTGTCCCCTAGAGGGACTATTTTTTACTATTTTCTCGTGTAATTTGAAATGGTTTAAAAAAAAAAAATAGAGAGACGGATTTTCTCCGAGAGACCTTCTCAATAGTAGTGTCAGTTTTGACCATTAGATTTGATCAAAATCATATTAGATTTGATCAAAATCAAATTAGATTTGATTAAAATCATATCAGATTATAAAAGTATGTAAAATAGACAGTTTCTGATACTTATCTTGAAAAGTAGAGAACTGCAAATAAGAAAAATGTTATCATAACTCTTTCTGTCACTATTTTTGTCATTGTTTGATTCGTGAACTCAACTAATATGATATATTATTATTCAAATATAAAATAAGATAATATAGTCCATGTATTAAACAGTAAATATAAAGAGTGACAAACAAAATGATACTAGTATTTCTCTTATAAATAATTTATTTTTTTTAATCTTACCCGAGAAACTTAAATAACAGAGGAGGGCACTTCTTTCTTAGTCCTTTATTTTTTGACTTCAAATTTGAACAATATATTAACTCTGGATTTCCCCTCATATCAGTACCTTTGCAACTTTAGCTAAATTCCGAAAGCTCTTCTGTTGTCACTTTTATCACGAATCAAGTTGCGAGCCACAGCTTTATACCCAAAAAAAAAACAAAAAAACAAAAAAACAAAAAACAAAAAAACAAAAACAAAACAAAAAAAATTTCTGAATAAATTAAAAGAAATATCTATTATGTACATTGTCATATTTTCTATGTCATATCCATCTTCAATCTCACATTAGAAATGATCTAACGATGCAAATAATAGGGAGTGATGAGACTTATGGACTCTATTCTATGTAGAGTAACAGTCATTTAATGACTTTTTATTTAGCTCCGTTTAGTTCGTTGGTTCGAATTTGGTTGATTAGAACTTTTTTATTTAAAAAAAAAAATTTAAACTATGTGATTTAAATTGTAGTTCGAATTGACATTTAAATGTATAGTTAAAATTTTAATCTAAACAGGAAATAAAATTTGAATTTGTGTTTGGTAGGTGTGAAAAGCAGAGAGAGTAGACACTTTTTTAATGTTAAAAAATAGTTTGAACAATTGAATTTAAAGAGGAGCTAAACTTTAAAGTTTGACTGTTTAACTCAGTTTAAATAGGAAATGTGATTCGAACTGTCTGCTTACTAAACACGAATTTAAATTGTGTTCACTGTTTAAACTAAGTTGAACTGAACTAAACTAATAAAACAAACGATAACTTAGTTATTTCATATTACAAGAAGTACATATATTTTCAGCTTTTCTTTAGGAGATATATTTTCAGCTAATTGGGTATTGTAAAAAGAAACAAAGTCTAAAATAGTCCGATTCCGTTATCAGGTTCACATGCTTTTCTTGATCACCATTTTTCCCTGGTTATAAAATTTCAAGGGCAAGTATGAATTGGAAATATGGTCTTTTTTTTTTTTTTTTAAAGCAGAATGTATAAGATTAGGCTAAGATATGTTTGTTACTTTCATATCTTCTCATGGACTACTCACTCCTTTGTTTGAGCCTAAACGAACCTACACCAACAAACTCTCGATCACAGGGCCTTGGGTATGATAAGGAGCCCAAGAATGATGGGCGGCCACAGGAGTGGCAACGGGTGTTAGTTCCAATCTAATTATTACTGGTGTTGAAAAATAATAAAATATTGAACTTAACATTTATAAACGTGTTTAAATTTAGTGGACGTTTAGTTTATGAATTAAGAATTAATTAAGAATTATTTTCAATTTATGTGTATTTTTTATGAGAGAAAACACTGTAGCGACGAACTATAATTCGAACCATGATAAAAATCCTCATACTAAACATTCTAATCTCTAAACACAACATGTTTGTTACGCACAATGGAGGATTTTATTTTAGGGGGCATACATTAAAAATATTAAAAATACAAACAAAATCAACTCCTAGCATTAGTTTTTTTGCTTTGACATGCATACGCAAATTTAATATTTTGAAGAGTTTAATTTTTATTTGAATTTTTTATTCTTTTAAGAGTTGAATATAGTTAAAAAAAAGTATACTCAAGTAAAATGAATTAAAATGCGCTTTTCAATCAAAATATGTTTTTGGATTAATGGTATATATTTAAAGATAATTAGAATATATTTGAGTACTAAAGATTTTAACTAGATAAAAAAAATTTATTTTATAGGTACATAATAGGTATGTTATAATAGTAGATGAGCGTGTCACCAAAAAAAAAAAAGATGTGTACGTATGCATGGACATATTTGAAAAAAAAAATACAACTTCAACAAGGGGACATTAAAGGAAATATGTTTATAAGAAAGTATTTATTTAAAAAAATCTAAATTAGGGACATATTTGAGAAATATTATTTTAATGGGTCATTTAAAAATCTTTTTCTATGAGCTTCACTTTTGATATAAGGGAGAAAACCCGAAAAATCACTCAAGATAGTAAAAAGTATTATTTACGCCACTGCACTCAAAAATAAATAATTGTCATTCAATTAATAAAGAGAAATAAAAGACCATAATGACACTTAATTATTTAGAATGTCACAAATGATAGGCCTCTTTCCACAAACTACGGAAAATCATGTACTTTTCTCTTGATATAATGAAGATTATATGAAAAGATATTTTAGAAGGACCAATTTGAAAGAAAAATGTTCTTATGAGAGTAAATTAGAAAATAATAATAATAATTCATTGTGGTACGCTTAAATTTATAAGCCAAAAAAAAAAAACAATTGACATTGAATTTTGTAGAAATATATTTAGGCCCCATTCATTTCGCTAATTCGAGTTTAGAATTCGAGTTTTGTTACAGTAAAAAGCTCTCACAAACAATCACATCTAATTTTTTTGCTACAGTAAAAAGTTCTCACATAAAATCACATCTCAACTCGAATTAAAAACTCGAATCAGTGAACTAAACGGGCCTTTAAAAATTTTGTCAAGCACATATAAAAATATTTTAAAAAATCATATGCCGAAAATGAAATATCAAAAATCTAGGGGGGCATATGGCCCCCGGGCCTTCGGTTACACTGATTGATATGATCAATCTACATAATCTGTTTAATTTAGTATGTTAATATATTAGGCTCCTTTATGATTTTCACAATCACGTTTAGAGCACCTAAGTGGTTATTACATATCTGTTTATCATGAACTATAAAATACCAAACATATATTTTCAGGAAAAAAAAAGAATATGCATAATTTTCTTCTTTCTTAGAACTAAAAGAGACAACAACAAGACAACTTATCAATAATTAATATTTGCTAGCGAATAGGTAATTATCTTCCAAATAATAGGTCACAATTCATTCCACTATAACAATAAAATGGAGAAGTTTCAATGCTGTTACAAGGTCTTCTCGGTTCTCACCAGAAAAATATAAAGGCAAATACCTTGAAATGGTCACTAAAACTAATGAAATTTGATGATAATATTTGTCAAAGAGTGAGGGCGACTAAACCTATATAAAGAGAGAAGTTTCAATGCTCTACAATTTGTTCTTGCCAAAAAAAAGAAAAAAAACATTAATTACTATTCCTCGAAAATTGTTGTAAAAATTTTACTTTTATAACATTAATAGCTGTTCCTCGAAAATTGATGCAAACATATGTGTAATAAAGAGCATTGAATCAAATTTAATGGTTAAGACTGAAGATGTGCACTAAATATATTGTAAACTATATTGCACATAATCTTACACATTATCTTGCTGCCGGTGCACACGTCGCCACCTCTACCAAACATTTGACACCCTCTGTAACACTCTGAAAAATTAATTGAGATTAATTAAGATAATTGAGACTATTAGTGTGCCTAATCTGGATTATTAATTGAGTTTAATTAATAAATGTTTTTGACACGTGTGAGTTTAAATAGTTCCAAGATATTTAAATTATTCTCAGTAATTTATTTTAAACCATAAGTGTGTATGAGCGCATTTCTGGATTGTTTTTTTTAAATATTGACACTTGTTCATCTTCTTTCCTTTTTCTTTTTCTTTTCTTTTCTTTCTTTTTCTTTTCCTTCCTTCCTTCCCGTGCACTTTCTCTCTCTCTCACTCTCACTCTCTCTCTCTTCACTCCCGTGCTCTCTCTCACTCACTCTCTCTCATTTTTGTCCCAAATCAAACGGATCTTGAACCAAAGAAAGATTTAAAGAAGTTTTCAACGTCGAGAGAAGGATTCGATGTAAGATTACTGAAAGAACCACTCTTGAATCTCAAGTTTTTGAATTTCAAAACTTATTTTTGGTTCAAACCGGATTTTGATCGTTTTTTAGTAAAACTAGAGTAGAAATTGAAGATCTTGGGTTCTTTGGACTTGTTTTAGGACCTAGAACCCAGATCTAGTGGTTTCCCTTTGAAATATCTCGATTTGGGACTGGATTTGCAGGTTTCGGATTGATTTTCCGTGAGCTTCTCTCGCGCAACTGATTCCACTGGTCGACCAGTGCGGTCGACCGGATCACATGGAAACCGGTCGACCTATGCGGTCGACCGGATTGCAGGCTGACCAGTCGACCGGTGTGCACACTACCAATTGACCGGTAGTATTGCACTACTCTGTCACCGGTCGACCGGTTGACATAGGGTTTAACCCTGTTTGGCATGAAATTGCTGTTTTGACCCCTGTTTTTGGGGAGAACCCAAATTAACTTCATTTGGGGACTTGAGATAGATGAATTAGCATTGTTAATCCTTATTTCGAGATTGAAAACCCTTGGAATGATAATTTGAAACATGAAAATGGATTAGGGCACACTAATAGGAAATCTTGGTTGGAAATTGAGATTTGGATTGCTTTAGGAATGAGAATTGATCCTAAAGTGTTGTCTTGCATTAGTGATCTCTAAGGATTCAGATTGAAGGGGCTTGAGGAAGCGGAAGTCAGAAAAGGCAACGCTAGTCCCAGGTTTGATCGTGCGAGGTAGGATTTCTATCCCTTTTCCTTGTGAGCCTGTTTTCAAAAAGGATTTTGGCCTTGAAAATGTTTTAAAGAAAGGGATTGATTTGTGAAAGAAAACGCTTTGAAAACCATGGCTTGTTTAGTCATGGAACCTCATGGCTTGTCCAGTCATAGGGCCCGCGGCTTGAGTAGTTCTTGGGGTCGTATTAACGATTTCAAAATGTTAATGAATGATTTCTTAAGCAAAGAGATCTTGTGAACTGGTAATAGAGTCTATTGCTGTAAGCCTAGATAGGATACGGAGAGTGCATCCACGGGGGCAGAACCCGAAACTCGGTCCGGGTAGGCGAGGCACTTGGTTAGGTAAGTAATTTGTACTAGTTACTTGCTGAAGCCTGTAAAACGGTTACTTACAGTTACATTTCCTTTGAGAAAAAGGATGTGAGGTTCCGGCTATTCTGTCGGGACTGAATGTCTTATTTTATTTACTTATTCATTTATGTATTTCCTCGCACACTTATTATTCGTTTATTTATAACGTTTATTTCAAATTATATCCTACTGGGCATTTCGCTCACGTTTTATGTTTTAAATGTATTAAACCCCTCCTAGGAGACTCTAGGAGCGGTGTACAATAGCTGGATATTGCTACAGAGCAGCTGAGTTGTGCTGCTGTTGGAATCAAGTGAGGATTGTGGTCATCCTCTGATACAAATGTAAGGAATTGAGAATTCTATAAACTTATTTAATATTTAGATTTACTAGACTGTGGTTGATGTCTGTTGTAATGTTTATTTACATGAGCATGTATGTACGATACTGTATGTCCTGTGGGTTGGAGCCCTGTGTGTCAGAGGCTCCTGAATTCTGTAATTTATTTATATTTTAATGCAGTCAAGTGTCGGGCCCGGTTGAGAATCTGCTTTATTAATCCCAAATCGAGTCCCACGTCACCCACCCCGTTTAGGGGCGTGACAGAGGTGGTATCAGAGCCATAGGTTAAGAAACCCCAAGATTGTACATACATGTGTGACATTTATTATCCACTGAACAGTCTAGTTTTATTTCAGTTAAAGGAAATGGCGCCTCGCCGTAGGCCCGGTAATCAACCGGCACAACAGAATCAAGGATTTCTAGATGCCATGTATGTTGCCTTTCAAGGCATGGCCACAAAAGCTCAAAACGAGCGGCCGGTTGAGGATAGGAAGCAAGGGTACTTCCGGGAATTTAGGCATGCGCCTATCCCCTCGTTTAATAGTGAGGGAAGACCCCAGGAAGCAGAGTTCTGGTTAGACTCCATAGTCAAGCATTTGAGTACTATGGGAGTTCCAGATGAATGCTGGGTGGAATTTGCAGTATACAAGATGGAGGGATTAGCAAACACTTGGTGGAAACAGGTCCAGAGGAGAATAAATGTCGCAGGGTTGACCTGGGAACAGTTTGAGACGTTGTTCAATAAGCAGTACTTCCCTCAGAGTTACAGGGAAGAAAAAGCGCTTGAATTTATGTCTCTACTGCAAGGAGACATGTCTGTAAGGGAATATGAGGCCAAGTTTAATGACCTATCCCGGTTTGCGCCATCACTAGTGGAGTCTGAACCCATGAGGTATCTTAAGTTTGAGAAGGGCCTCAAGAACTCTGTGAGGAGATCCTTGGTGGCTCTGAGACTTCAAAACTTCCGGGATTTGGTAGCTGCTGCTACACGGGTGGAACGGGATAACTTGGCCTATCACCAAAGCAAAGAAGCAATGGGTCAAGTCTCTGTCTCTAGTAGACCTTCTGTCTCAGGTGGGCCACAGCGGAACGGTAGGAGAAACCGCAACCAGGGAAAAACGGTTGGGGAGATGGCAAGCGGTGGCAGTAATTTGTCCGGAAGTGACAGAAATGCTCCGTACGGGCCCAGGTGTCACCATTGTGGGCAGGTGGGCCATATTAGGAGGAATTGTCCTAATCGGCCGCCGGCTCAACAAGCCTAAAGTGACGCTTCCTACAGTCAAGAAAGGCCACCACAGTACATGCCACCATATCAGCCACAACAGATGTCATACCCTCCTGTGCCGACTTATCAGCTACCTCCGTTTACACAATTCCGGCCTCAAGCGTCGAGACCAGTGCAACCACCTCCGCTGCAACAGTATAGGCCTCCGACCCAGCGGCCTAATGTTGGTGACAGAGGGAAAGGGAAAGTACAGGGACAAGCTTATGCCCTGGCAGGAGGCAGTTCTGGAGGTCAGACCAGCAACGCGGTGGTTGAGGGTATGATTCTAATCTCTCACTCTTTTGCTCACGTGTTATTTGACACATGTGCCACACACTCTTTTATATCAAGTTCTTTTGTTCGGGCTTTAAAATTGAAATTTGAGAATTTAGAAGTCCCGATGACTTTGAACTCCCCACTGGGATGTGTGGAGGTGATGAGTGTGCACAAATCGTGTGAAATAACAATTGGCGGTGAGTGATTGAGAGCAGATTTGATTATCCTTCCGATGAGCCTGCTTGACGTGGTACTCGGAATGGATTGGCTGCCAAGGTACGGTGCGATTGTTGATTGCTACCGTAGAAAAGTAACTTTGGTGATGAATTCCGGAACAGTGATTTCCTATTATGCGGACATGAATCCAGTCCTAGGAGAACGAGTGTTGAAGTACAGTGTTGGGGGACGGAGGAATCTAGCATGTTTTTCTTCTCTTCTTGCTCTAGAAGGTGAACTCGAGATAACTAGAGATAGTGCGGGAATCCCTGTAGTGGATGAGTTTACAGATGTATTTTCTGATGAGCTACCTGGTTTACCGCCAGATTGGGAGATTGAATTCTGTATTGATTTGGTCCCGGGAACGACACTTATTTCCATTCCTCCATACCGGATGGCTCCGGCGGAGATGAAAGAATTAAGAACGCAACTCGAGGAGCTGGCAGAAAAGGGATATATCCAGAATAATACTTCCCCTTGGGGTGCACCAGTGCTATTTTTGAAGAAGCACGACGGATCTCTTCGGTTGTACATTGACTACCGTCAATTGAACAGGGTGACTGTGAAAAATAAATACCCACTGCCAATGATCGATGAGTTATTCGATCAGTTGGGTGGATCACAGTTCTACTCTAAGATTGACTTGAGATCTGGGTACCATCAGCTGAAAATTAAGGAGGAAAACATTCCGAAGACTGCTTTCAGAACTCGATATGGACATTTCGAGTTTCTTGTAATGCCATTTGGGTTGACGAATGCCCCGGTTGTATTCATGGATCTAATGAACCGTGTTTTCCAGCCGTACTTGGATCGGTTCATTATCGTCTTCATTGACGACATACTGGTGTACTCGAAGACTTGGGAAGAACATGCGCAGCATTTGAGAATTGTTCTTCAGACTCTTCGAGAACACCAGTTGTATGCTAAGAAGGAGAAGTGTGACTTCTGGCTGACAGAAGTGAAGTTCCTTGGGCATGTGATTTCTGGACAGGGAATTTCTGTAGATCGTTCCAAGATCGAGATTGTGCTACAGTGGGAAAGGCCGAAGAATATAGCGGAGATTCACAGTTTCCTCAGACTTGCAGGGTACTATCGGTGTTTCGTGAAAGACTTCTCGGGTATTGCTGCACCGCTGACTCGGTTGAGCAAGAAAAAAGTCAGATTCCAGTGGGACGCTGAGTGTGAAAATGGTTTTCAGGAATTGAAGGTCAGACTGACAAGTGTACCAGTATTGATTATTCCTGATAGTGAAGAACCATATGAAGTGTATTCTGACGCCTCGGGGAGTGGGCTTGGCTATGTCTTAATGCAAGACGGATGCGTGGTAGCATACGCATCTCGTCAATTAAGACCACATGAACGGAATTACCCCACTCATGATTTGGAGCTGGCAGCGGTAATATTTACTCTGAAGATATGGAGATGTTATCTCTATGGAGTAAAGTTTCAGGTCTTTTCTGACCATAAAAGTCTGAAGTACTTGTTTACTCAGAAAGACTTGAATCTCAGGTAAAGGAGATGTCTGGAGTATATGGAAGATTACGACTTCACTCTGTAATATCATCCTGGAAAAGCTAATGTGGTGGCTGATGCCCTTAGTAGGAAGACGACCGGAACTCTAGCGTCATTAGCTTTGGAAGATTGGAAAATGACTGAAGTGGTGAGTGAGTATGATCTTCAGCTCTACAAGGATCATAACCAGGCTATGGTGTATAATTTGATCTCTACACCGGATATTGTGCAACAGGTTAAGCAGAATCAATGGTGGGATCCACACCTCCAAGGAATTTGGATTCGAATCCAGAATGGAGAGCAATTCGAGGATTAGAGAATCCGAGAGGATTGAGCCTTGTATTTCCGCAACCGCCTTGCTGTTCCTAAGGCGGGTGACGTAAAGAAGACGATTCTGCAAGAGGCACATAAATCGAGGTATGCTATTCATCCGGGAAGTATAAAGATGTAGCATGACCTGAAAAGACAGTACTGGTGGAGAGGCATGAAAAGGGACGTTCGTGAGTATGTCTCGGAATGTGTGACTTACCTCCGGATTAAAGCTAAGCATCGGAAGTCAGTAGGAGAGTTACAACCTCTTCCTGTCCCTGGATGGAAATGAGAACACATCACTATGGACTTTCTGATGGGGCTACCGAGAATCGAGCTGAAGCACGACGCCATCTGGGTAGTGGTGGATAGGTTGACGAAGTCTGCGCACTTCATACCGTTCCGTGCGACGTATTCTCAGAAGATTCTGTCAGAATTGTACCTAGAGCACATCGTGAGGCTACACGGAGTGCCATTGTCTATCACGTCTGATCGTGACACGCGTTTTAATGCAAGGTATTGGAGGAGTTTCCAGGAAGCCATGGGAACAGACTTCAATTTCAGCACAGCATTTCATCCTCAGACTGATGGGCAATCTGAAAGGGTAATTCAGATTCTGGAGGATATGCTTCATGTTTGTATTCTGGAATTTGGTGGGAACTAGAAGAAATACCTGCATCTAGCCGAGTTTGCTTATAACAACAACTATCAGGCCAGTATTGGAATGGCACCGTTCGAAGCTCTGCATGGTCGTCCTTGTAGGTCACCTGTGTGTTGGTTGGAACCAGAGGACCGGCTGAGCACTGGGCCGGAAGTCATTCAAGAGAATAATGAGAAGATAACTGTGATTCGAGAACGACTATTGACAACTCAAAGTCGTCAGAAGAGTTATGCTGATAGAAGGCGTAGGCCTTTGGAATTCCAGGAAGGCGACTTTGTTTTGCTAAAGTTTTTCCCACGCAAGGGAGTCGTTCGGTTTGGTGTGAAAGGAAAACTTGCACCAAGGTATGTGGGACCATTCCCGATCGTGCAACGAGTCGGAGTGGTGGTTTATCGGTTGGCTTTACCGCCTGAATTATCTCACGTGCATGACGTGCTTCATGTCTCCATGCTTCGGAAATGTCAACCTGAGCCGGAAACAGTAGTACAGTGGTTTGACGTTCCGATACAGTATGACGCATCGTACGAGGAGGCACCAGTTCAGATTCTCGACCGAAAAGTAAATAGTCTGCGTCATCGTGAGATTCCCCTAGTGAAAGTATTATGGCAGCACCATGGAGTTGAGGAAGCGACATGAGAGCTTGAAATGACGATGCAGGAGCAGTATCCGCATCTGTTCACGCTTTGAGGTAGGCTTTAATTTCGGGGACGAAATTGCCTAAGGGGGGTAGAGTTGTAACACCCTGAAGAATTAATTGATATTAATTAAGATAATTAACACTATTAGTGTGCCTAATATGGATTATTAATTGAGTTTAATTAATAAATGTTTCTGACACGTGTGAGTTTAAATAGTTCCAAGGTATTTAAATTATTCTCAGTAATTTATTTTAAACCAAAAGTGTGTATGGGCGCATTTCTGGATTATTTTTTTTTAATATTGACACTTGTCCATCTTCTTTCATTTTTCTTTTTCTTTTCTTATCTTTCTTTTTCTTTTCCTTCCTTCCTTCCCATGCACTTTCTCTCTCTCACTCACTCTCACTCTCTCTCTCTTCACTCCCGTGCTCTCTCTCACACACTCTCTCTCATTTTTATCCCAAATCAAACGGATCTTGAACCAATGAAAGATTTAAAGAAGTTTTCAACGTCGAGAGAAGGATTCGAGGTAAGATTACTAAAAGAACCTCTCTTGAATCTCAAGTTTTTGAATTTCAAAACTTATTTTTGGTTCAAACTGGATTTTGATGGTTTTTGAGTAAAACTAGAGTAGAAATTGGAGATCTTGGGTTCTTTGGACTTGTTTTAGGACCTAAAACCAAGATCTAGTGGTTTCCCTTTGAAATATCTCGATTTGGGACTGGATTTGCAGGTTTCGGACTGATTTTCA
>NW_010360658.1:370194-415727 GCF_000414095.1 Morus notabilis | reverse complement strand
CTTGAGTAGTTCGTGGGGTCGTATTAACGATTTCAAAATGTTAATGAATGATTTCTTAAGCAAAGAGATCTTGTGAACTGGTAATAGAGTCTATTGCTGTAAGCCTAGATAGGATGCGGAGAGTGCATCCTCGGGGGTAGAACCCGAAACTCGGTCTGTGTAGGCGAGGCACTTGGTTAGGTAAGTAATTTGTACTAGTTACTTGCCGAAGCCTGTAAAACGGTTACTTACAATTACATTTCCTTTGAGAAAAAGGATGTGAGGTTCCAGCTGTTCTGTCGGGACTGAATGTCTTATTTTATTTACTTATTCATTTATGTATTTCCTCGCACACTTATTATTCGTTTATTTATAACGTTTATTTCAAATTATATCCTATTGGGCCTTTCGCTCACGTTTTATGTTTTAAATGTATTAAACCCCTCCCAGGAGACTCTAGGAGCGGTGCACAGTAGCTGGATATTGCTACGGAGCAACTGAGTTGTGCTGCTGTTGGAATCAAGTGAGGATTGTGGTCATCCTCTGATACAAATGTAAGGAATTGAGAATTCTGTAAACTTATTTAATATTTGGATTTACTAGATTGTGGTTGATGTCTGTTGTAATGTTTATTTACATGAGCATGTATGTACGATACTTTATGTCCTGTGGGGTGGAGCCCTGTGTGTCAGAGGCTCCTGGATTCTGTAATTTATTTATATTTTAATGCAGTCAAGTGTGGGGCCCGGTTGGGAATCTGCTTTATTAATCCCAAATCGAGTCCCACGTCACCCACCTCGTTTGGAGGCGTGACACCCTCTCCCGACATCACCACAACCATCGTACTAGCTGGCCACTGATCTCCAAAACCCCACCGCTTCTGCAATGAAGCTCAACTCCAATCATTGCCACCGCTCCTACTATTTCTTCGCAGGCATTACCAATCCTGAACGACTCAGAATTGTTCGTGTAGCAAACCCCGGACTCCCACCGATCAATTCCACTGTTTATGCCGCCAATCATCGCTCAAACCTATTAGAGAGATTGTAATATGTCTCACAAATCAAAATTGCATGTTTTTGGGCACTTAAAACGCGTTTGAAAGCCAAACAAGCGCTCAGCGTCATATGAGGCGCTGTAGTGAGTTAGACAACACCATTTGGTGTTGTCAGTGAAGCCTTGGATGCTGCAGCTCCCCAAACAGGCGCTGCAGCGCCTGCCCGAGCTCAAAGGAGCACTGCAGCACGCATGCATGTTCTACTGCGCCAGCGTGCTGCAACGCATTTCAGGTTGCTGTTTCGAGCTTGTGGGTTCTATCAAACCCGCTGCAGCAGGTTTGTCATCCACTGCAGCGGCTAAAATTGAAAAATGTGTTTGTGTGTGATTTGTTATCTGAAACGTTTTGAACCATTGCATCTATTAGTGATATGTTTTCACACATATTTGAACACCTATTAGCAATAAATTTAACTGTTGTAATATATGTATTAATCTATGAAGATATACTTTTACATTGAAAATGTACCTTTATGTAAATGGTTATGATGTTTGAAGAGGATGTGTTCATTCATAAAATGACACTTATGTCTTTATTAATTCTCAAAAAAATTTACATTCTTAATTTATGTGTTGGAACACAATATTATTGCTAAATATTGTGTTCAAGGGTTTGTTGTATCTTAAAGGTAATTTGCAATAAAACCTTATTAATAAACTTTAAGAAGTGAGTGCAAATAAAATCTTAAAGGAAAATATTTTTATATGCCTTAAACTCTCTTATTTTCTATATTTTTTTCATTCTTTACGCTCAAATTTTCTAACAAAACCTCTGCTACCCAACCAATAGAGCTCAACTGCGAACCTCAGACTAGATGGAGCTCAGAGGGGTTGTGAATCACGAAGTCGCAAAAGGAGTGCTACCTACCTTGGGTCGCGATGTCCTATTGAAGATGCCGTAGACGATGTTGCCACATCGACGTCATTACGTCAGCCTCCTTACACCTTAATTACTGCGAGATTCGCATCGTGACTTCCTTGAGATTTCACCGGAGTGGCACAACCGGGGGTGGTGTTTTAATGCCGGCATTAATGGTGGCATACTTTACGTTGCCGTTGTAGGAACTCATCGGTGTTTGGACAGAGAGGAATTACCGGAGGTGGTGGATGGAGTCGCTGGTATGGATTTAGTCCGAGATTGAATTTTTTTTCTTTTCTTTCTAGTTAATCAGGTGGGTCTCTTTCATAATTATTTAGTGCATCTTTTTTAACGTAAGTCCTTGAAAATCACTTGAAGGGCTAACAATTGGCACTACCATACGACTTTCCCTAAGATTTTAGGGAATATTTCAAAAAAAGATTTTAGGGAATATTTCAAAAAAAGATTTTAAGATAAGTGTCACGACCCCAAAGATAGGGCCGTGATTATTGGAGTTTAATTTAAAATTTAACTTAATTAAACTGGACTGTTTAACAAAATCACAAAAATAAATACATAAATATCAATATAGTTTGCTCCAGAGACTTTTTTTCACAAATAATATTTAAAACAGTCCACAAAAAATAGTACAACTCTGGGACAATGTCAACCAATACAGTTTACATACAGAAATACAGTACATCTCAGAATTTAAAACTGTAAATCCGAAACAAACGTACCGCTTCAAATCTCGTAACTTCAATCCATTGGCATCGATTTGTCACGCTGTAAATCTAAACCGCTAACTTTGGAGGAGGGGTTTAAAACATTGAAAACATAATAAAAGTGAGCGGAAGGTCCAGTAGGATACAATTTTATAAAACATTGCAAATAAAAGTACGCACGGTCCGAAGACATACACCCGGAACCGATCGTACAATTTTATAAAGCATTGTAAATAAAAGTACTCATGGTCCGAAGACATACACCCGAAACCGATCATACAATTTTATAAAATATTGTAAATAAAAGTATTCACGGTCCGAAGACATACACCCAAAACCGATCATCTTTTTTTTTAAAAAAAAAGAGGAAATACTCACATTGTTGTAGAAAAATATATGTATAATGAAAATATGTAGAGCCATAACACCACTGAGCAAGAAGTGGTAAAATATATGTATAATGAAAATGTGTAGAGCCATAACACCACTGAGCAAGAAGTGGATCCGTACGGGTTTCGGGTCCTGCCCCCAAGGATACGATCCTCATATCCTGATCTCTGAGGCCACATTGCGTTTTATCATTTTTTAAAATATTTCATTTTAAGAAATGATACTTTTAAAATTCTCATTTCTAAAGATCATTGGAAAGTCAATAGCATTATTCATGCTATTCCTTTAAAATCATTTTCTTTCAACATGTTTTGTTTTAAAACATTTTCATTGGCCAAAACCATTTAAAGTAAGGCTAACAAGGATATGGACAAGAAGATCCTACCTCTTGGCAATTTAATCTACGGATAACTTCACGTTGTCCAACCGTCTATTCTTGAAGCTCCACGGCTCGTTCTGAACCTCAACTCGATTCACCTCGATCTGCATGCACAGTTCGATAGACTTTTCAACAGAGTCAAATTGGCGCAAACGAAGGTCACTGTTGCGTTCAGCATGTCAAAATGAGATAGGATATGGTCTTCGATCTTCGATCGAACATCGGGAACCTCAAGAACTGAGAGTCGTCAGAATCTAGCCACTGGCGGTGGAGGTTGCCGGAGCATATTTCCACAGTGGACTTGGGTCCTACCCCTTGTAAATGAACCATTCTGAGTTCAATGGTGCTGTCAATTTCACAAAATTCGGCCTCTATCTACTCCGATCAAACCCAAAAATGTCAGTAAAATTTGGTGACTTGGTTCTCGATTCTCTGGCAATGGAACCTCAAAATTGGCTGAGGGCTTTTGTTACCCACTTCCTTATGAGTGTTTTGACACCAAAATCATGACGATCCAATGGTTGGATCATCGGAACCACCCTCCACCCAAACGGCGGCGGGGAACTCCGATCTCCGAAAAACGGTGGTGGATTCGGGCGGCTGGGGGTTGCTTCTTGCTCTACATCGTCCTCTGAGTCCAATGGCACCGGTGGTGTCAAAAATGGAGGCCGGAATAGTGCACAGAGGAAAGGAGGCGCGGCAGCCGAAATGGGTGGCTTCTGCGATGGCGCTCCGGCGAAAATCAACGGGTGAGACGGCATGGGTTTTGTTCATCTCATCGAGCTGAGTCCATAGGGACCAGAATCACTTCGATCAGAGATCGGACGATAAACTTATGATAGCAAGAAGTTCCGGTGGTTTTTAGACATTTCGCCGGCGATTGCGGCTGTTTCCGGCAGAGATGGAGGTCGTGCGGCATGTCAACGAATCCAGCTCATCGAGAGCTTTCTGATGGTGTGGATGATGTCGCGAAACTGAAATCTCACCGGTCGTAGGTAGCCGGTGTGGAGAGAGAGAGTAAACGTGGGGGAGAGAGAGAGAGTAGGAGAGAAAAAAGGGAAAAAAAGGAAAATGGGCTTGGGCTTTCTGTACAAATTTAATAATTAGACTTCAAAGCCCAATTTGAATAGAGTATGGAATGACCCATTATTTCTATTCTGAAAAATTAGGTACCAACACTTAAAACTATTCGAGCGACAGTAGTGTCAATTTCAAAAGAATCATTTTAAAGGGAAAGGGTCATTTACATGATAATTATAACTGAGAATCTTTCACTAATCTCAGATTAATTAACACTAACCACCAGATTTGATTAATTAATCTCAATTAATTTACTAAATGTTACAATCCTACCCCCCCCCCCCCCCCCCCCCCCCCTTAAAGAAATTCCGCCCTCGGAATTGGGTAGTGGTTAAACTTGTGAAGACAACAACAATGCATTGTAAGGAAATGAATGACATTAACGATTTCATCACTTTCCGACTCCTCGTGATTTCTTGTATGATAACGGCTTGTTATCTATTAACGGGGTGAATCCTCATCTCTATACATATGTCAACTTTCAACTTCTAATGATAATGGTTATATAAGGTTATACAATTATTGAACAAGAATCACCACGAACATGATTCTTGTACAGTACTCAAAAGGTTATAGATTCTCAACATCTAGTCAATGACCTTAAACTAAGTACTTAGGGAGGTTCTCCACTTAATCAGACTTGGACTATTTAAAAGAATTATCCAATTCACTCAGTTCTTTAATTTCACATCTGGGGTGATTTGACGCCCGTCACAGAAACACGTGCAAACCGTATTACGTGTCTCTAAAGGGTGAAAAAGTGGTTCTAATGAAAATAGACATCCAGGGCTTTCCAAAGAGCTATCATAAGCTTAGTTTCGGATATGTTAAGGTCCCCAAAAACATGTTATACCAAATCAAAACGTGGCTATTTTTCTGCAGAATTCCTAGAAATCAAGCGTAACTTCAAAAATGCATAATTTGAGCTACTATTATCCATTTGAGGTGATTCTTGCGGCTATACGAAGCTTAGGATGTCTAGTTTCCAATTATGTAGCCCATTCATTCAAATTCATCTACGAGGATTCTCATAATTCAACGGTATCGAACCTGTCCAGGTTAGGTTCCTTAACACTTTTTCCAACAAATTGAAAAATTCATAAGTTAAGCTACAAAACTCCTTCTGGGTGATTCAAATCTCCTATCAAAACTTGATAAGTATATTTTAAGGTTCTAACATAGCTAACATTAAAACTTATTAAGAATAATCAAGTCCTGAGCTTTTCCTTGGGCTACTCCTAGAATCCTCCCCAAAATCATCTGGATCAAGTGGGGAAGGTATGATTAAAGTCTAAAATAATAACATTCAAGAGAGAAATTCCAAAGAAACTTATACTTAATGTTAAACAACCACAAGGCTCCAAACTACTAATCTTTCAGTCATAAATCAGTTTCTAACTCGAATCTATATTCTTCATAAATCCAGTAAAATGGCAAATTCGTTGACCTTGACGGGAATATACATAAATTGTTATCTAAGTCTCCAAAAATTCCAAAATGAACTCAATAAGAAAGTAGACACGTAGATATTTGATTTGGTATGATACACATAAGGTTTGGAAACCGACAAGGCCCTCAAAAATAAGTTACAGAAAATCAGAACGACCTGTCTAAGGAAATTCTTATAGTTGCATGAAATCCATCACGTAGACTAAATGACTTTAAGGTTGATTTTGATGCAACATATACGGTTTGACATTGATTTGAAAAACATCCAAAGTGTTGTTCATACTTATCATTATAACTACCCATTCTAATTCCACATGAAATTGACAAGACATCTGCTCAGGATGGTCGAACCCAACATCTTCAACCCGAGGGAACTCAACCTCAACTGCTAAAGAAGTTCTTCCATTTAAAACATCACTTTGAAATATAAATAAAAGGCAATAATGCCATTCACACGGCGGAAAAGAGGCGAATACGACAATTCGCTAGGATAGACATCCTGAAACCTATGAACTAGGACTTCCTACGCCTTTTCTGTGGATTCACACGTGTCAAGATGGGGAAGAACATCCATCTTACGGTTCTGCTGTGACATCTGAACACCGGTTGAAGAAAACACCTTCATTGTCATGAAAAACAGACTTACGATATTGGCATTGTATACTTCGAATGTCACACCCAATCAATGAGAAAGAAATGAACTCCAATCTCAATAAGATAGGACCACTCGACTCGTTCAAGTCTTTATGAATTTTAGAATTATAGAATGGGACACAGAAACACTTTGTCATCTTGGAATCTCATATCCAAAATATTATCAATTCTAGCTAGAAGTCAATCAACAACATAGATTCCCAACTACTGGAATAAAGACACCCAATTCTAGGAATGATCGAACACAAGAACATCAATCATTGATTTGAAATCTAGAAAGTCACAGAAATTTCCATAGTCGCATTTGACTCTAAAAAAAAAACCAATAGAAATTTAGTATTGAATTGATATGAAATCAAATAACGATTGAATCTTCAAAACCCTGTAACTGAATGATGATCTTCGGAGTCAAGATTGCCAAGTTTCGCACCAATGATCACCGTACACTAAAAGGAAATGAACGATATGACATGTTTCCGTATTAGGAACAAAATTACCAAGATTACTATTCGAAACAAGAAGTGGTCTTGATCTTAGAATAACACTGATTCATGATAAAAAGATAATATGAATTAAAATACGGTTATCAAGTATAAAGACCAACTCCAGTTCAAAACGGATTAAGAATAGAGCTCGAATTTAGAATCTCAAAAGCGAAATGGCAGAGAATGGTATAGGATTAATATCCATAGTCAATGTCTTATAATGACATGGTTTAAGTTAAAGAAGGAATCACTGAGACTAACACTCGAGACAAGGAAGAATTTCGATTCCTGAGTGACATAAGACTATGATAGAAAAATTACATGAAGCGATACACTAATAATAATGAAGAGACCTACTCCCGGTCACAACATATTAAGAAAAGCATTCGAAGTTGGAATCCTGGAACCTGTGGGTTATGACCTACCACGCTTGCAAATAAGGTCGAATACAATAAATATCAAAGATAAACGTCAATCTCTCGATAGGGTCTATAGCCATCATCATCATCAATCGAATAAAGAACGATGTCTCATCCACACAAGAACCCATAAAGTAAACACTCTTGAGCAAAACACTCTTAAGAGATAAAAAAATTCATTGAATTTTTTCGCTTCTTTCTAGTTAATCAGGTGGGTCTCTTTCATAATTATTTAGTGCATCTTTTTTAACTTAAGTCCTTGAAAATCACTTGAATGGATAACAATTGGTACTACCATACGATTTTCCCTAAGATTTTAGGGAATATTTCAAAAAAAGATTTTAAGATAAGTGTCACGACCCTAAGGATATAGCCGTGATTATTAGGAGTTTAATTTAAAATTTAACTTAATTAAACTAGATAATTTAACAAAACTACAAAAATAGATACATAAATATCAATATAGTTTGCTCCGGAGACTTTTTTTCACAAATAATATTTAAAACAGTCCATAAAGTCCAAGGAAAATAGTACAACTCTGGGACAATGTCGACCAATACAGTTTACACACATAAATACAGTACATCTCAGAATTTAAAACTGTAAATCCGAAACAAACGTACCGCTTCAAATCTCGCGTCTTCAATCCACTGGCATCCACTTGTCACGCTGTAAATCTAAACCGCTAACTCTGGAGGAGGGGTTTAAAACATTGAAAAGATAATAAAAGCGAGCAGAAGGCCAGTAGGATACAATTTTATAAAACATTGTAAATAAAGCTACTCACGGTTCGAAGACATACAACCGATCATACAATTTTATAAAGCATTGTAAATAAAGGTACTCACGGTCCGAAGACATACACCCGGAACCGATCATACAATTTTATAAAACATTGTAAATAAAGGTACTCACAGTCCGAAGACATGCACCTAGAACTGAACATCTTTTTTTTTTTTTAAAAAGAAATACTCACATAATAGTAAAAAAATATATGTATAATGAAAATATGCGGAGCCATAACACCACTGAGCAAGAAGTGGTAAACTATCTGTATAATGAAAATGTGCAGAGCCATAACACTACTGAGCAAAAAGTGGATCCGTATGGGTTTCGAGCCTTGCCCCCAAGAATACGATTTCCATACCCTGATATCTGATGTCACACTGCGTTTTTTCATTTCTTAAAATATTTCATTTTAAGAAATAATACTTTCAAAAATCTCATTTCCAAAGATCATTGGAAAGTCAATAGCATTATTCATGTTATTCCTTTAAAATCATTTTCTTTCAACATGTTTTGTTCTAAAACATTTTCATTAGCCAAAACCATTTAAAGTAAGACTAACAAGGATATAGACAAGATTATTCTACCTCTTGGCAATTTAATCTACGGATAACTTCACATTGTCCAACTGTCTATTCTTGAAGCTCCACACATTGCTCTAAACCTCAACTCGATTCGCCTCGATTTGCATGCACAATTCGGTAGACTTTTCAACGGAGTCAAATTGGTGCAAACGGAGGTCACCGTTGCGTTCGGCACGTCGAAATGAGACAAGATATGGTCTCAGATCTTCGATCGAACATTGGGAATTTCAAGAACTAAGACTTGCCGGAATCTGGCGACCGGCGGCGGCGGAGGTTGCCGGAGCATATTTCCGCGGCGGACTTGGGTCCTACGCCCCCAAAATCAACCATTTTGAGTTCAATGGTGCCATCAATTTCACCAAATTCTGCCTCTATATACTCCGATCAAACCCAAAAACGCCGGCAAAATCTGGCGACTTGGTTCTCGATTCTCCGACAATGAAACGTCAAAATTGGCTGAGCACTTTTGTTACCCACTTCATTCTGAGTGTTTTGACACCAAAATCATGACGATCCAATGGTTGGATCATCGGAACCACCCTCCACCCAAACGGCAGCGGATTCGGGTGGCTGGGGGTTGCTTCTTGCTCTACGTCGTCCTCTGAGTCCAATCACACCAGCGGTGTCAAAAATGGAGGCCGGAATAGTGCACAATGGAGAGGAGGCGCAGCGGCCGAAATAAGCGGCTCCTGCGATGGCGCTACGGCGATAATCGATGGGTGAGACGTCGTGGGTTTTGTTCGTCTCGTCAAGCTGAGTCCATAGGGACCAGAATCGCTCCGATCGGATGTCGGACGGCAAATTTATACAGCAAGAAGTTTCGATAGTTTTCAGACATTTCACCGGCAATTGCGGCTGTTTCCGGCTGAGATGGAGGTCGTGCGGCATGTCAACGAGTCCAGCTCGTCGAGAGCTTTCCAATGGTATGGGTGGTGTCGTGAAACGACACCGGAATCTCAACGGTGGTAGGTGGTCGGCGCAAAGAGAGAGTAAACGTGGGAGAGAGTAGGAGAGAAAAAGGAGAAAAAGAAAGAAAAAGGGAAAAAAAGAAAGAAAATGAGCTTTGACTTTTTATACAAATTTGATAATTAGACTTTAAAGTTCAATTTGAATAGAGTATGAAATAACCTATTATTTCTATTTTGAAAAATTAACTATCAACACTTAAAATTGTTCGAGAGACAGCAATGTCAATTTTAAAAGAATTATTTTTAAAAGGAAAGGGTTTTTTATATGATAATTATAAATGAAAATCTTTCACTAATATTAGATTAAGTAACACTGGTCACTAAATTTAATTAATTAATTTTAATTAATTTAACTGGATGTTACAATAAGATGAGAGAGAGAAACATAAGAGTTTTGAATTTGGAGAATTTTTTTTTTTTTTTTAATAATTTTAGGTTGATTCGCACCCATTTTTCTTTCGCACTCGCTTTTCTATTTTTCAAACACTTTTTTTAATGAAATTTTTTGTAACTTAATTACCCGTTAATAACAATACATTGAAGGGCAATAGTATTTTTTTAATAAAAAAAATACTTTTTACACACCCCACCTTAAAAAGTAGTTATTTTCTTTAAAAGAGTATAAGGATGGATTTCTTTCACGTTCGTGGTTAAATTTCTTTATTATTGATTGCATCCGCTTCATGATTGTGTGTGTGTGTGTGTCTATATATATATATATAAACTCTTCATCATTCGATCATGTATTCAAATTACGAGAGATGGAAATTCTGTGCGTTTGATTTCGTTAAAATCACTGTGATTGCTTTTTGTAAATTACGAGATGGTAATTTTGTGCGTTTTATTTTGTGAGGATTAGTGTTTCGTCCATTGTGCTAACTTGCAAGAGATGTTAACTTTAGCTTTATGGGTCTGATTGGTTTGTTGCCAAATTTTTCTTTTGTTCTTAACATTATTAGAGTTCATGAATTGAGAGTGCCTTGCATTTATTGTTTCTATGGTGGCGGCTTCTTAAGATTTTAGAATTGCTTCACTCGCAATCGAGTGTTATAATTTCTGTATTATTTGATCATCATCACATAGCACATAGAAAGTTTAGTGCTTGATGCATACGGCCTAAAACACAGAGTGTATTACTTCAAAAAAATAATAAATAATAAAAAAAGAAAACGACGATGAAATGCTTGATGAAATAGATGTTAAAGCTTCTATTTGTGTGCCCTGTTGAATGACGATGCAATTACCAGAGTATTAATTTTTTGCTTTAAAATTTTAAAAAAGACGTGACAAATAAAATGAAAAGTGGTATAAGAAAATGGCTCGGATTTACGGAAGTTGACCCCGCGTTTTGCGCTTTTAACTCGTATCCAACGGACAAGATTTGGACTCCACTCCGCACGCTGGACTTGTCTCCATATTTCAGTGTCATCAGCTTCGAATTTTCTATTCTTAAATTCAAAGATAACCTTTTGATTTTCGACATCTCGAGTTCTTGACCCAAAAATACACGAATGAGAAATATCTAAAAAAAGAGAGAAATTATTTAGCGTAAACCAATCAAACACCTAAAAAAAAAAAAAGAAATCTTAATCCTTAGACCCCAAGTTTTTTTTTATTTTTTGTTTTTTGTCTTGAACTGTTAAGACTTAAGAGCCAGTTTTTATACACATAAAAAAAAATCACTCCTTAATATCATTCCCACGAGATGCAGAAACAGAGACAAGGACAGAATCTTTTGAATTTTTTTTGTTGGGTTTTTTCTCGTATATTATATTGATCATATCGAAAGCATTTGTATATTATTAGCTTAAGCGTTTCGCTATTTGAATACTAGTTTATTTATTTATTTTTTATTTTTGGTGGAATCGGTGATGAGTGCGTGGGAGGTCAAAAGAGTGGTTTTTGACACGGAAAGTTGGAGTTTTAGATCTGCCATAGATGCTCGAGATCTGTGCTTGAGAAGTTGTTTTAATTTTTATTGGTGGGATCCCTCGACTTCTGTTTATGGGCCGTAAAAGGCCCTCAAGATACTCTGGTCCTCTTGCCTTTCGATTCAGACATATTCTTCCCAGAAGTTTGGAAGCCATGAAGTAAGTTTTCATATTAATCTCTTTGATTCACAAAATACTGTTCTTGGTCTCCTGTATTTTTGTTTTTGGCTTAAGATATTTATATTGATGTGTTTGTAGATTTTTTTTGGGATGATAATTTTATACTTTGTACTTCTGTCTGATTATTAATGATTCTATATTTATCAGTATAACCTGGTAAATATGCTTTGGGGTCTTTAATTTTAATGCTTGAACTGTTAAACAGTCTTACATTTTTGTTTTTTTCGTTTTGGTTCTGTAAGTGGCAGAAATGGTTTCTAATTAGTAAATATTTGACATTTGCCTTTACTTATATAATTTTTTTTTTTCGTTTTTTCATTTTTTTTACTTGGGTGATTTCTTACGAGTTTCAAAAATCTCTCGAGCAAATTGAGAAGTTGCTAATTATATCCTGGTACTTCTTTATTAGGATCTTCCTTTTGTTTTCCTTTTTTATTAAGGTGCTTCTTGGTTTGCGAAGATCTCTCTTATGTTCAAGACGGTATCTATATTCTATATACCTAAACTGTTATTATTATTATTATTATTATTATTATTATTATGACTAAACTGTTATTATTATTATTATTATTTTGAATTGGATTGCGGGATTTGAACCCTCAATCTAGAACATTAGAGGGAGAGGGAGAGGGAGAGTGTGTATTTATCGCTAGGCCATGTCTGCAACTATTATAGTTTAGAGTGACAATAAATATTAGATGATAAATGTTCATAAATGCTGTTTTCATTTTATTTTATGTTATCTTTTAGAGAAAAAATTTTTTTAAATTTTTTTTTTTTTTTTTTTTTTTTTTTTTTTTTTTTTTTTTTTTTTTTTTTTTTTTAAATTTTGATGGGTCTTGAGTGGAATAGCAGTCCCAATACATGACCACGGGGGGTGGTAAATTTATTCTTGTTGTGAACATAACCTGAATTTGTCATATGGCTTACATTCTTTCAAAATTGGGAGAGATAGCAGATAGGCTTTAGATGTAAAGGATATTTTCTATTTAGAAAGCCTACTTACATAATTCAAGAACTGTATCAATGTTGGAAAATTCCAATATTGGAACTTTTTTCAGTAGTTAAGTCAATTGAAAGTAAATTAAATCCCGTTTCCACAAACATTGGAAGAGGAATTTCATGGTCTGGTACACTATTTCTGCTTGTGTTTAAGTAGAGTGTGTAATGCATGATTAACCCTGGTTCCTAAGAATTTCAGACCATTGACAGTCTTTTCCTGTATCTTTGAAACTCACAGGACAAGAAAGATTTTTGGGGTTTCCCTCTCTATCATCCTCATCAACTTGGCTGCTATAATGGAACGCGCTGACGAAAATCTCCTCCCATCCGTTTACAAAGAAGTCAGTGAAGCTTTTAGTGCAGGTCCATCTGACCTTGGCTACCTCACATTCATAAGGAACTTTGTGCAAGGAATTTCATCACCATTAGCAGGTGTTCTAGTCATCAACTACGATCGCCCTACGGTTCTTGCAATGGGAACCTTTTGCTGGGCATTATCGACTGCTGCCGTGGGAGCAAGCCAGCATTTTATGCAAGTTGCATTCTGGAGAGCGGTTAATGGCTTTGGATTGGCTATTGTGATACCGGCACTTCAGTCTTTTATAGCTGATAGCTATAATGATGGTATGAGAGGGACTGGTTTTGGTTTGGTAGGCCTCGTTGGTACTTTTGGTGGCATAGGAGGTGGTGTGGTGGCCACAGTTATGGCTGGCCAGCAGTACTTTGGTATGCCGGGATGGCGTTTCGCTTTCATTATGATGGCAACTTTGAGTGCTGCGATTGGAGTTCTTGTTTTCTTGTTTGTGGTTGACCCAAGAAAAGCAACTAGTGTCACTCATAACACTGCTGATGTTTCTGAGAGGTAATTGGAATTTTTTTCGCCCATTGATTCTTCTACTGTCTGTTTTAGTCCCTTGATAGTTATAGACTTCAGGAAAAATTTCCGAGTTAGGTGGAAAGATTGGAGAGATTTTTATTATTCACTTTTGTTATGCAGGGATGAACTGCTAGATAAAGGCAATTCTAGTGTAGCATCAGTTTGGCTTGAGTCTTGGACGGCCATGAAAGCTGTCACAAAAGTGCAAACATTTCAAATAATTGTGTTGCAGGGTGTTGTTGGATCGCTTCCATGGACTGCCATGGTGTTCTTCACCATGTGGTTTGAACTAATCGGTAAGCAATCTCGTAACTTGAGTGGCAACTAAACTTTGTGATGCATTCGAATTTGCCATTTTGGGATCTCACATGTAGAAGCATGGATATGTGAGAATGTGGTTTTTTGATGATGTTGGATGTCTTTTTAACTTTCATTTCAGGCTTTGATCACAATGGTGCAGCAACTCTTCTTAGCCTTTTTGCCATTGGATGTGCTATGGGCTCACTGGTTGGAGGACTAATAGCAGACAAACTCTCTCAAATCTACCCTCGCTCGGGTCGCATAATGTGTGCTCAGTTCAGCGCCATTATGGGCATCCCGTTCTCATGGTTCCTACTCAAGGTGATTCCACAGTCAGTGAACAGCTACCACATCTTTTGTGCCACTCTCTTCCTGATGGGCTTAACCATCAGTTGGAATGGTTCTGCTGCAAATGCTCCTATGTTTGCTGAGGTAGTTCCCACCAAGCACAGGACCATGATCTACGCCTTTGACCGTGCTTTTGAGGGCTCAGTCTCTTCGTTTGCTGCTCCACTGGTCGGTATTCTTTCGGAGAGGATGTTTGGCTACGATTCAAAAGCGGTAGATCCAGTATTGGGGTCCAAGAGGGAGGCCTTTGCGCTGTCTCAGGGGCTTCTTTCAATGATGGCCGTTCCCTTCGGCATTTGTTGCTTGTTTTACACCCCTTTGTATAGGATTTTCTGGAAGGACCGTGAGAATGCTAGAATGGCCTGTGTGAAAGAGGAAGAGATGGTTTCACGAAAAGCATTTGATGCTTAGTATCAACTTTTTTTTTTGTTTTGGCAATTTTCTCGAGATTTTGGGATCATAGCTTCAGCCATTTCAGGTGCATATATATTTTTTTCCCAGCAAGAATTATACCATGGAACTTCAAAGACATCGAGTTTTGCCATCATGAAAGTTACATGTTTTCTAGATCTCTATAGGAGATGGTTCTTCATAGAGGCAGAGCCTGTTGTATTGAAATAATGTTTACATTTCAGGGACTGATTTTTGTATTGTCAGAAATACTGATCAGATGATATATACGGCTCATTAGGAAACAGGGAAGTTTTCCCTCAAACGCCTAGAGATACCCATTTCATCAAAACGTGCCAAATAAAAGTGACATTTTGTTTGCTCAATGTGTTGAAGCCAAGGACTAACTATTGGTCAACTACTTTCTCAAACTTGAACTAAAACAAAAGTTGGAACCATTGCACTATCCCCATTTTTTATAGAACAATATCCTAAATTTCTTGTTTCTCTCAAAATTGCTCTTGGATTTGTTTTTACTAGGTCCAAATGATTTCTTAAAAAACGAGGAAGTACGATGGTACAAGTACCTAGAAGTTTGCATAATTCAACACGGACATGACTAATCAACAATTCCCAATTCTTGTTACTCATTATTCAACATGCCATAGAGAAAGTACATTTGTATTTCTTTGTAATCTTATCTAATAGTACAACTAAAACTAATAATTCTGACACCGTAGACGCTCAATTATTTATAATGCGCGTGTTAAAGGCAATAGGAATGGCGGGTTTAGATATAAGGGCAAGACTTTGCGTTACTGCTATACGTTGAGTAACGCTAGCCTCTCCAACATGAAAAGAACATATGAAATGTCTGACAATAGAGTGCAACAGAGTTTACATTCACATTCACATACACATTCTCATTCGGTTTTCATTTGCCAAGTCTTTAAGGAAATAAATGGCCAGCTCCATCCACAAAAGAAAAAAAGAAAAGAAAGGAAAGAAAAAGATGAAGAAAATTCTATTATGCAGTTAAATTTTACAATCCAAATTCCATTTCAAGGGTAAGTAGGCATATGACCATGGACCTTGGTGCTTTCAATAGAAAAGCTACACACAGCGAGGGAAGAAGGTCTGCCCCACATAGCCACCGGCCATTGCCCTTCTCACGTTTGTTTCGAAAATCTTCGGGTTATCTCTCAACACTGCTGCAGCATCATGATTCAGGGGATCCTCATAGTTTGGTTCCTGTAGTAAAAATCAAAGGAAAAAAAATGACATTTATATATCACACGGCAACAAACCACACAAAATTGATCCATTGGCAAAAAAGTAAATTACCGTAAAGAGATGATACAACCCGTAGATGATAGTGTTTATATTGAGGACAGGTTTCCAATCTTCTCTTAAGATATTCAGGCATACATTTCCTTCCAAATCAATATTAGGATGGTAGACCTGCAAGCAGAGCGCACGATAGGTATGAGCAAAAGGTCCAATACTAGAAAGGTATCAGTTGAACATAAGAAGAAAGAAAAACTATGAAGCTACCTTGGTCTTACACTTGACTTTTGGTGCCTCGTGTGGATAGATGGGCGAAACTTGGAAAGAGAACAAAAATGTGCCCCCTCTGTAACAACCAAGGGAAGAAACTGGAAAGTTTAATTGTATCCAACTATAGAAGCGACGTGAGAATATATCCAATAAAGAGAGAAATAAAGAAACCAATCTTTCTCCAGGATGGAAAGGCCAAACGTTAATATGGGAAACTGACAAAAAAATTTTGGTAGACGAGGTAGATAACTTCCTTACAAATAATATCCTTCATCAGGGCGAATGGAAACCTCAAAATTCATCAGGTCATCCTTGCCATTTGGGAAAGTTATGGCACATGATTTTGGCAAGTTCAATTCACAAATATCTGCGGCAGGTCAGATATCAAATACAAACAAGTTACTCCTTTATAAACAAATGAGATATTAGTTCAGTGAAAACGGGTGCGCACACACACAGGAATGAGACATTTTCCTTCCAAAAGAAGAGAAAAAAAAACATTAAAACTGGCCTACACTTTGGCATTGCTGCATCAGTCAACAAAACCCCAGTATAGTACAAGAAACAGAAATGCATGCTTCTTTTAGTCTGTATTCTGGCCACATCAAGGTAAGCCGTAAAATATTAATTTTGGACTCGAATGTAAATGAAATTCAGTCATTTACTATCACGATTTAAAACCAGTTCATTCCTGAAGTTTGTTTTATTAGTTTTTTGTGGTAGATAAACTTAATTATTCCTTCAAATCCAAAAGGAAACAGATGAAATCTGTACCACTAAAGAGATCATGACCGTAACTTGATTATCATCTTTCTACATACTGCTCCCAGCAGATGGATCCATCCAAACACGAAGTAGAAAATACTTTCATAAACTAAAATCCACTAACATGAAAATACCATAATTCCAAAACAAAAAAGAGAAGCGCACACACGCATACAGTTCTTTCACAAACACAGCAGTATATACATATATATATATATATAAATCATTTTATCATTATATAGAGATGGTCACCTTTATGAAGACGCAGCTCCCCGGCAGATTGCTTCTTAACGGGTGGCCCTCCATTGGCGTTTTCAGCAAGTTCTCTCTGTTTCTCCTTTACTTTGAATAGCCTAATCATATCTTCTGCCACACCCCACCAAAAAAGGAAAAAAAAAAAAAAGAAAAGAAAAAAAAAAGGACCCTACAATCAGCCCGTAGAATGGACTAAAATAGCTCAAAAGAGTAGTTAATCAAAAAGAGTACGTCCATGACCAAAAACAAAAAAAACAGAAGCAATTTAGCTCAAAACAGTATGATTCCTTGGACAATAAAACAACAAACAAGTAATCAGCTTCTCATAATATATCTATTTTTGTCATGAATAACAGAGTGTAATCATATGGATTTTATAAACTCAACTTGGTCAGCCCCAACTAATAAAAATACAATACATAAGAACTAATCAGAAATTATATTCAATACATTTAATTATTCAAACCAAAGTTTTCTACTTTGTAGTTTGTACGTTGCTTGTTTTCCCTTAATCTTGAATTAGTCAACATGTTTAGATTAAATTTTTAGGTAAGTGATAGAGTTGTTCCTACTTTTTAGGTAGTCGTAGAGTTGAGAAATGAGAGTGTGTTTTTAGTGGCTCTTAATTCTGCTTTTTACATTTTGAATTGTAATTATCTTCTACTCCATTTACGGAGTTCAAGATAATGAAAATACATATTTGGACCATTTTACGCTTTTCGGACGTCTTATGCCTGGTTCATTTCGCTCATTTTGAGTTGAAAACTTGAGTTAAAAAGTGAATTCATGTGAGAGAGAATGCTACAGCAAAAAAGGTTGAATTTGAATTTTTGTAAGAGAAAACACTATAGTAAAAACTTGAGTTGTGATTCGAATTAACAGGCCTTAGTTCCTTGAAAACTTAACTAGAAAGTTTAGGGTCCCTCGAACGAACCTAATTTATCGTTTAGTTTTCATTCAAGATTCGGATCTGTACTACATGAATGTCATTATTTTGGAGGTTGAATGTCATTATTTTGGAGGTTCAAATTAAGTGTCACAAAACAAAAAAAAAAGGAAAAGAAAAGAGCAGCGGAGCTTCTTTAATCAGAAAAGAATTCCTAAATATGTTCTTATAAGGCTAGCCTTAAGCAGAAGAAACTCAGCTTTTTTGCAATAAAAAAAGATGACAAAAATTTCCAACAAGGAATTTATAGTCTCCTTTTCACTTGATTGAAAAGGTCAAGTTTGCAAAATACTTCATCTTCCAAAATCAGGACTAAATTCCCACAAAAAGTATACAAACAGCGATTAAATTGAACCCAGAAAAAAAAAAGAAAAAAAAAACTTAAATAAGCAAATCAAGTCCAAAGAACCGATCGCAAAATCAAGAATTACCCAAAATTAAAAACCAAAAGCGAAAATCCAAATCACAAGAAGCAATTAATCCTCTCCGATATAAACCCGCAACGGGTTTCGAAACAAAAATCGGGGAGAAGTTTCGAAACGTAAAGAAAACGACGATGAAAAAGCAGAAGAAACTAACCTGTTGGAGAAAATTCCGATGGGTAGTGCTCTGGTCCAGGAGGGTTGGGGTTGGATTGGGAGTGGAAATGAAAAAGCGAAGAAGGGAGGGAGACGGGATTTGCAAAGAAACGACGCGCGTTTTATGGGGATGGGCTACGGTGAGAAGATCATGTAGCTTTAGTTGTACGCTGTGGCTTTGAAATCGTGGACTTCCTGTTCACAGGATGAAATTCATTGGGCCTTTTTAGCCGCTGAATATTGATAAGGGAGAAAGAAGAAATTAGGTTAAGACTTTAGATGAATTAAAATTAATAGGTTAATAGTTTATATAAGTTAATAAATATGTTAAATTATTATTTTTGTCCATAATTTGATAAGTTATTCACAATTTTAGTTCATAATTTGTCTGACTATGAACCATAACTTGATAAGTTTATCCATAATTTATCTGGTTATGAACTATAACTTGACAAATTATGACTTATTAATTTTTATAACTAAAAATTAACCTATATATTTTTTTAAGCTTTTCATATTGACATATTTTTTACTATTTTCCTATTAATAAATACCTTTTAAAATTTTATGAATCATATTTTTTATTTTTTATTTTTAATTTATATTTTTTAATTAAATAATTACATTAAAAATAAATATTTATCAAAAATAAAAAGTATAAATTTAAACCCTTAAAGATAAATTTTCTATTTTATCAAAAATTAAAAACCTTAATAGCAGTTCTTTTTACAAATTTTTTTTTTTGGAAAGCAAGAGGGCAATGTTAATTAGATTGGTAGTACTAGTGTGCTTGCTACTACAAAATACATTTTGTTTGCAGAATATATACTTTGAGGCTTCGTTTGTTTCACCATTAGAATTACAATTTAAATTTTTTATTACAGTGTTTTTTCTCTCAAATTTATTTTCTAACTCAAATTTTCAATTCGAATGAATGAAACGAAAGAGTTTAATCAATACTTAAAAAATTATTATTATTATCAGTAACAATGATGATGATGATTAACACAATTAAAATTAGATACTTATGTCGTTTGGAGTATAAATTTGTAGATAATTTAGAGGTTGTTCTTTTGCAACAAAATTCAAAAAAAAAAATTGAACTCGAGTTACAACTTTATTTAAGTTCATGTTCTTTTGTAAAATTTGAGTTTGAACTCAAGTTTGAATTCGAGTTTGAACTCGAGTATGGGGCTAAACTCGAGTTCAAGTTTCCCCTTCAACTCAAGTTCATAAACTCAAACTCAAGTTAATGAACAGTATTTTTTATATTCTTAATAATGTCATAACTTTTTTGTTTTAATTCTAATTGAGATGATTTTTTTATGCATTTACAACGAAAAGACGAATAAAACCCCACTCATATACCCTATTAAAATTTTTCATCACCATTGAGTTTTTATTAAAATACTATCTAAATACAAATTTAAGTTTTGACTCACTCAAATACAAACTCAAAAATATTATCAATTCAAATCATAACTCAAATGTGCACATCCAAATACAAACTCAAGTTATAACTTCAACTCAAGTTATAATTTAAACTCAATTCAAGATCATCACTCAAGTTATTCTAACTCAAAAATGCAAAAGAACAACCCCTTAGACGTTGAAACAACATACACCCAACATTCTATAATTTGTTGTCATTTAATTTGCAAGACAATTGGAGCGATCATTGATTCCTTTTTTTTTTTTTTTGAAAAGCAAATGTATTCCAAATCAAACAGATACATACACTAATGATGACTCGAATGACTAAACAATACAAGAAAACTAAACCCCATTAATCTATGCAACTAGTAATACCTATTGAAATGCCTAAAGGGAGCAAATATGGACCAAACTCCAACAATGAAAAGTTCAGAAGGCATGCTAATTAAGCATACACATGGCTCTTTAAACAACTCCTCTATAATTGATGAAAAATTTCGATCGATAAAGACTAAGAGACCTGTAAACTAAAGGTCACTCACAACACCACTATGACCAAACCCAAGCAGATTGGTCGCTGAAATAAAAATAGAAAGTGGGAGACCACCTTCGTTATTACAAGCATAAAACAAAACAACAAAAAGCAATAACAAAGAGGCGAATACAACGCCTTCATTGAATTAAAAAGCCTTAAAACAAACAGGCTAGAGACCTCGACCTCGCACAAAACCTGGACAGTAACAAACCAATCGCAGCATCGCCAAAGACCAGAAGTGGCCAATCTGCAAAGAGGCGGAAACATCACATGAGAAGAGAATTGACACCATCACGTAGGAGCCCTTTGCTCCACTGCCGCCACCAACCAAGCCGCAGCCTCCACCACAAGCGTTGTACCACCGAGGCAAAGGCCCCTGTACCACAACCCCTCGAAGAACCACGCCCTGTTGACAACGGCCACACCTCTGTCATCAACTCCGGCCAACCTACCGAGCAAGCTACCCCTCTGCATCTGTACCTCAACATTAGGGCCGAAACCCCCAAAGCACCAACAACCTTCGAATGTTTGCATGCCCAAAAAAGACAGCCAAACAATCGATAGCGCAGCACCAAAATGTTGAACATCTGCCTCCAACGCCATGAGATTAGACCCATCACCACCTGAGAAACTATCGGAAGACCCCTGAGAATCATCTCTATGGCCGGAGATCCAAAGGCCAGCTAAGCAATGGCGTTGGACTCCGACCTAAGAACAATGGCACGCCCATAAGAGAGGAAACCCTAGGGTGCGTTTGTAATGCATTCCAAAATGATTTTGTTTTTTGTATAAATGAAAATGAAAACATTTTCAATCTTAGACATAAATCATTTTTGAAAATGCGTTTAGTAGTTTTATCAAGAAATTGTTTTCAGTATAAAAAAAATCCATTAATGTCTCCCTCTCTCTGTGCTCGAGAGAGGAGAAAACAAAACAAAAAATGAAAAAAAAATAAAAGTCATTTTTCATTTCTCTCCTATTTTACACTAAAATAAAAATTTATTTTTATTTTTATTTTTTATTTTTAATTGTGTCAAACGCCATTTTAAAATTGTTTTTATTTTTTTTTTGAAAAACATGAAAAATAAAAATAATAACAATTCTAAACACGGCACTAGTTTTCTCAAGAGAGAGAGAGCGAGAGAAAGTGTCGCCCCAATGATTAAGGAGCTTTTAATGTTTACATTCTACACTGAGCGATCATTGATTCTAGTAGATAGTTTTGCCGTCCTTTTGCACTAAAAAGTAAGGGTTTGTTCTTTTAGAGTTTAACTTGAATATAATTCTTGAGTTGAATTTGAGTTATAACTTGAGTTGAACTTGTAACTTGAGTTTGTGTTTGGTTGTGTACATTTGAGTTATGGTTTGAGATAAGAATCTTTTTGAGTTTGTGTTTGAGTGAGTCAAAACTTGAATTTATATTTAGATAGTATTTTAATAAAAACTCAATGCTGATGAAAAATTTTAATAGGGTATATGGGTCGGGTTTTATTCGTCTTTTCGTTGTCAACGCATAGAAAAAAAAATCATCTCAATCAGAATTAAAACGAAAAAGTCATAGCATTTTTAAGAATAGAAAAAATACTGTTCATTAATTTGAGTTCGAGTTTCTGAACTCGAGTTGAAGGGGAAACTTGAACTCGAGTTTTAGTCATAAACTCGAGTTTAAACTTAAATGAACATGAACTCGAATAAAGTTGTAACTCGAGTTGACTTTTTTTGAATTTTTCACTCAAAAGAACAAGCCCTAAAAAAAGTATTCGTTGATCTTAACATTTGTTGTCGTTTACAACTTAAAGAACATGTCGTTTTACTTATTACTAGTAAGATGTAAATTGTAATTTGATAGCTTTCAAGAAGTTGTAACCATTAATAATTTAAATTAGCTACCCTTTTCCTATGTATATTTTTAAATACTATAATCACATTTGATTAGTAATTGTTTTAATATCATAATATAAACAAAAAAATCGTGAGAATGATTTTTATTAACAAAATAGAAAATGGTTGCAAGTTTTTTTCACATTTAATTTTTTTATTTTCTAAGACTATTACTTAATACCCGTTTTCAGAGACACCCAAATACAATTTATTATTTTTTTTCTAATACCTAAACAAGCAAATAACAATTGAATGTAAACTTTTTGAATACTTTTGAATAAGTAAAGATATCAATTGAAAGTTTTGCACAAAATATGAGGATATAAGAAGAGGAATGATTTTTTAACATAAAAGAAGATGATTAATATTCATATTTTATATTTTAGCAAAGATAAAAATATTTTAGTAGGGCACATATAAAAAAAATTAGTAGGCAATAAAAAAACATTTATAAGGACCATATTGTAAGAAAGCTATTTAAATATTTTCTTATAAAGACCATTTTGTAAGAATGATACTTAAATATTTTGAGAAAAATTATGTTAATAAGGACAAATAGAACAACAAAGAGAGAGAAAGAGCACAAAATGACAAAATAAACGAACCAAAAGTTTGAATAGTGAATTGTGAGAGGATGAATAGTAAATGCATTGAGCTTTCTTTTATATGTTTAAGGTTTAAATAGTGAATTATGAGAGACTAAATAGTAAATATATTGAGCTTTCTATAAATGTAGATGTTATTTGTTATTAAAAAAGCGTTGTTTGTGCATTACAATTTTTTTAAATAATTTAAATTTGCTTTTTTTAATTGAAATACATGTTTTAAAAAATTTAAATCCGCTGCCTTTTTCTAATTGAAATACATGTTATATAATGGAGAAATGATACAAACACTCTTAAAAATGTGTGATCAAGATTTTTACTAATTATTAACTTATTTAGTCAAATAACTATACTAACAAAAGTATATTTAAAAATGACTGATAAAAATTTAGATTTATACACTCTTAAGAGTACATTATGTAATTTTATCTTTAAATAATTTAATTCGCTACACTTTCTTATAAAAAACACGTCGTTAGTGCATTAGAAGTGTTTTTTTTAATCGTTTATGACTTATTCAAAATTTGTGATATTTATTTTCATAATTTTATCGTTTATGAAAATAAACGACATGTTTAAGTCAGATATGCTGTAATGTTTTGTTGTTTCAGTTGAAAATGTAAAACGTTATGGATTCATTTTTCAAGAATTTTGAGTACTTTACTACAAACTCATTTAGTCTATACTTTATATGAAAAAATTTACTGCCATTTAAAAAAAAAAAGGAAAAAGATTCACTGCCGTTTATTTCTTAACATGTCGGATTTATCTCTATACTCTGTTGTTGTTTGAGTGAGAAGACATTTCGACGGGTGAATTATTTTGTTGTTTCAGGTTTTTTTTATTTTTTTATTTTTTAACACCTTCGTCGTTTGCATTATGAACTTTTGTTGTCGTTTCGTTGGGAAAACGACATGAAGTTCACATTTCACATTACAAATCCGTTATCGTTAATCGTTAATTATTAACGTTATACGAAAATCACAAATAAACGGCACGTCGAATATTCATTAAAAAGTTCGCCGCTGTAACGTCGTTTACGTGATGAAACGAGATGTCAGGCTATCAGTACTTAAGTTCATAATTTGCTGTCGTTTAAACTAGTAAACGACGTTTTCACTTTCTGAAACACAAACAATCAATACCCGGTCTGATGAAAAATCGAACGGCTGTCATTACGCAAAAAGTACAGTCTCCGGTTTAACCCAACCCGGAAAGTCTTCATCAATTCTCATCGTCAACGTTCTCGTTTCGATCCATTTTCTCTTCTTCCCCAAAACCACTGTTCGTTTCTCTCTCTGTAACTTCACCAAAACCCTAGAGAGAGAAAGAGGAGAGAGAGAGAGAGAGAGGGATTTCACAATGCGGAGACTCACATTCTTCATCGCTGCAATCTCGCTCATCCCCTTGCTCTGCAACTCCTTCTCTCCCGAAAACCCTATCGATCGGCGAATCCTCGTCCTTCTCGACGACTTCTCCATCAAGTCCTCTCACTCCATCTTCTTCCAATCTCTCCAATCGCGCGGCTTCGACCTCGATTTCAAGCTCGCCGACAATCCCAAGCTCGCCATCCAACGCTATGGCCAATACTTGTATGACGCTCTCATTCTCTTCTCTCCCACCACCAAACGTAAGTTCTTCACTTTAATTCGTTGTTCGACCATGGATTCTGGTTTTTATTTCGTTATATAGGTCAAATTTCATTTCTTTTCTGCGGACAGGTTTCGGAGGGTCTTTGGATTTTGCGGCTGTTCTAGAATTTGTCGACTCTGGCCATGACTTGATCTTGGCAGCTGATGTCTCTCCCTCTGATTTGACTCGAAATCTTGCCGCAGAATTCGGGGTTGATTTCGACGAGGTACGTGAATAATCTGCTGAGGGATACGTAGTTTTTGTTGTAAATGTGAAATTCTGTTTCAATTTAAAGATACAGTTTTTCATATTGTAGGATCAATCGGCTGTGGTGATTGACCACACTAGCTATGCGGCGTCAGAGACTGAAGGAGATCATACGCTGATTGCCAGCGATGATTTTATTGAGTCTGATGTGATTCTGGGGAAGACTAAGATTGAGGTAAGTTTTTTAATTGTGAGCATCTGTAATGCAATGCTATAATTAATGTGTCAATTACAAATTTAATATTTGAGTGTAAAAAACACTCTCCATTGCAATTCTACTTGTCGTGCTAAAGTTCCCATATGTTATATTTTGTGACAAATTTTTCACCAAGTATAACATATAAAAAATTTGACATTTGATTGCTATTGGTTGAAATATTTACTTTTTTGCAACTTTTGTATTTTTTAATTATTTTAAAAATAAAAATTTACTTTTATACAATTGGCATTGACGTTAGCATTTGCGTTGAAGATGGTCTTATACTTGTAATGGTTTGATTGGTACTGAATCAATGAAATGAAACACAAATAATTATTGTGAATTGTCTTTATACTACATGAATCAGGCTCCAGTACTTTTCAGAGGAATTGCGCATTCACTAAATGCTGCTAATAGCTTGGTAAGGTTCAAAGTCTGCGTTTAACCCTTCTACTTATGTGATTTAAGCTTGACCTTATGATTCGGTTTTAAAGTTTCGCAATTTAGGCTCTTCAAAGGTTTTTATGGCTTTGTGAATATTGATTTTTTTTCCCGTTTTGCGGCATATGATTTGGTTTGTAGGTTTTAAAAGTTCTCTCTGCTTCTCCCTCTGCATATTCATCGGATCCAAGTTCCAAGCTGTCACAGCCTCCATCACTTACTGGCTCTGCTATCTCACTTGTTTCAGTTGTGCAAGTAATTGTCTCTTTCAACTTATCCTATATCTCTTTTTATCTCCTAAGACTAGATTTATGTTTTACATCAATACATTGGATTTTATTATGGTTTTTTAATCATACAAAGTAGTAAGGCCCTTTTAGGAATGTTCGTCGTAATTAATTCCTTTTTGTTTGCAAATATATTTCATGTGAATATAAGCATGGCAATAACAATCTTAAGCATTCACCCCCCTCTTCTCTTGTCCCGCCTTGAAGATGAATTTTTCCAATCAAACTGGACCTTTTATTAGGAAATAAATAAACAAATCAATCTTCCGTCTGTTTGGAAGTATTTGTTGGTTCACTATATGAATCGATTAGCTTACAACGTTAGTTAGAAGCTAGGTTATGGCACTGGAAAAGGAAAAAGGGGAATATCTTCATAGGCTATTTGTTTTTCCCAGAACAAAGTAGATGCATGTCTAATATGTTCTACTCATTGAATTGATGGAGAGCTTTTCATTCTGTTTAATGCAGGCTAGAAACAATGCTCGGATACTGATCTCAGGATCTTTAGATTTGTTTGGTAACCGGTATGTATAGTAGGGGTTGTCATTTCTACCTTGAATTTCTCTGAAATTAAGTACTTGTAACGTATGGAATTTGCTTCTACGTGTTATGCAGACTTTTTGTATCACCAGTGCAGAAGGCCGGGAGCTCACATAAGTGAGTGACGCTTTGAATTATATGTCATTGTATTTGTACCATTTTGTCTAATAATTATCTCTCTGTTATCTGCATTGTATAACCATATCGCCCCATGTTCAAGTTAAGTTCAACAATAGTACTAACCTGCACTAATTGACTGTTTCCTTAAGTATGTACTTGAGAAATTACGCTCATACGTACTTGCTAAAGAACTTAATATTGGTTGTATCTTCTTTTTAACTGCTGAATACAACAACAACAACAAGCCCTAATTCCAATTTAATTGGGATCGGCTATATAGATTTCACTTTTCCACGTAGCTCATTACTTAATTAACAATATTAAAAATGGAAAATTACAGGATAAATGGGCGGTTTCGAGGACCCCCGACCTCCAAAATAGTGCATAGCACTAGACACTATCTACAAATCTGATCCTCCTCCTCATTAGCCACTAGACCCTTATTTATACTACTAAAAAACAAATGCTAACTGTCAGGTTCCTTCTTAGTTTTAAGAATGGATTGAGAGAATTTTCTTATTATTCTCATTATTTTTGTAGAGCTAACAAATACACGACAATATATAGGAAGAGGAAGGCAACAACCTTGCCAGCTCAATTCCTATAATTAAGCCCTGTAAATATTCTGCCTTAGACTAAATCAGGAAACAGATTCTTGTGAATTTGCCCCATGAAGACAACTATAATTCCACACTGCCCCCAAGAGGACAGCTGTAATTCCACACTCCCCCTCAAGCTGGGTAATAGATGTTAATCATACCCAGCTTGGAACTTAGATCTTCAAAAATAGCTCTTGGCAGGGCCTTTGTGAGGATATCTGCAATCTGATTTCTGGTAGGTGTGTAAACAAAGGTGATGATGTCAGCCTCAATTTTTTCTTTGATGAAGTGGCGATCTATCTCGACATGTTTAGTTCGATCATGATAAACATGATCCTTAGCAATGCTGATTGTTGCTTGATTGTCACAAAACATCTTTAGGGGTCCTTCATTTGAGAATCTTAACTCTTCAAGTAGTTTCCTCAACCACATTCCTTCAAAGATTCCAAGAGCCATTTCCCTAAATTCAACTTCAGCACTGCTCCGAGACACAACTGATTGTTTCTTGCTTCGCCAAGTGACCAAATTTTCCCAGACATATGTGCAATAACCGGTGGTGGAACTCCTATCTGTGATAGAACCAACCCAATCAGAATCAGTGAAGATCTTAACCTCTCTACTCTCCACCCTTTTGAAGAATAAGCATTTCCCGGGGTTCTTCTTTAGGTATCTTAGGATTCGGTATACTGCCTCTAGATGTTCTTCAGTTGGGTTGTTCATAAATTGGCTGACAACGCTAACTGAGAAACTGATGTCAGGTCTTGTGTGAGAGAGATTTATCAGTTTTCCTACCAAGACTTGATATCTGTCTTTGTCAACTGATGTACTTTCTTTTCCTACTCCCAATTTTTTATTTGAGTCCATGGGAGTGTCTGAAGGCTTACATCCAAGCATGCTGGACATCTTTAGGGGTCCTTCATTTGAGAATCTTAACTCTTCAAGTAGTTTCCTCAACCACATTCCTTCAAAGATTCCAAGAGCCATTTCCCTAAATTCAACTTCAGCACTGCTCCGAGACACAACTGATTGTTTCTTGCTTCGCCAAGTGACCAAATTTTCCCAGACATATGTGCAATAACCGGTGGTGGAACTCCTATCTGTGATAGAACCAACCCAATCAGAATCAGTGAAGATCTTAACCTCTCTACTCTCCACCCTTTTGAAGAATAAGCATTTCCCGGGGTTCTTCTTTAGGTATCTTAGGATTCGGTATACTGCCTCTAGATGTTCTTCAGTTGGGTTGTTCATAAATTGGCTGACAACGCTAACTGAGAAACTGATGTCAGGTCTTGTGTGAGAGAGATTTATCAGTTTTCCTACCAAGACTTGATATCTGTCTTTGTCAACTGATGTACTTTCTTTTCCTACTCCCAATTTTTTATTTGAGTCCATGGGAGTGTCTGAAGGCTTACATCCAAGCATGCTGGTTTCTTTGAGGAGGTCTAGGACATACTTGTGTTGAGAAACCAAGATGCCGTTTCTGGACCGAGCAACTTTCATCCCAAGGAAGTACCTAAGATACCCCAAATCTTTTACTTCGAATTCTTGAGCTAGGAGTTGCTTGAGAGCCTTTATTTCTTCTTGATGATCTCCCGTAAGTACAATATCATTAACATAGACAATAAGAATGGACCTTTTCCCTTCAGAAGATTGTTTGATGAAGAGAGTATGATTGGATTGGCATTGAGTGTAGCCATATTTCTTCACAGCTCTAGTGAATCTAGCGAACCAAGCTCTAGGAGATTGTTTGAGACCATATAGGGATTTTTTGAGTTTACACACCTTGTTTGTATTCTGTTTAGTCTCAAAACCAGGGAGAATTTCCATGTACACTTCTTCCAAATCACCGTTGAGGAAGGCATTTTTTATGTCTAGTTGGTGAAGAGGCCAGTTAAGGTTTGCTGCAAGAGATAACAAGACTCGAATGGTGTTGAGCTTTGCAACAGGGGCAAACGTTTCTTGGTAGTCAATCCCATAAGACTGAGTAAACCCCTTCGCTACCAACCGAGCTTTGAATCGATCTATGCTTCCATCTGCTTTATGTTTGATGGTGAAAATCCACTTACATCCAACCGTTCTCATTCCTCTGGGTAGTTCTGATAGTTCCCAAGTTCTATTTTTCTCAAGTGCGCGAATTTCCTCCTCAACTGCTATTCTCCATCTTGGCTGTTTTAGTGCTTCATGAATGTTGCTTGGAATTTCAGTCGTCGCAAGTTTAGTAATAAAGGCACGATACATGGGAGATAGACCTTCATAAGAGACAAATTTAGAGATCGGATGTTGGGTACAAGACGTCACACCCTTCCTTAATGCAATATGCCAGCCAATATCATTAAAAGGAACCTCATGAGATTCATTAGAGTTACTTGGACTTGGTTTAGATTCTTGGGTCTGCATAGGTTGTGTATGCGGCTCTGCTTCCGAGTGTGAAGGTGAAGGAGGGACACTTCGGTTGGATATGGGACTCGGAATGTTTTGGGAGCTTAGATGTGGACTTCTTGCAGGTGAGACAGGTTCAGGATTTGGAGAATCAGAAGGACTTTTTATGGGTGAAACAGGTTCGTGAGTTGAAAATTCTGAGGAACTCAAGGGAGTAGAATGAATGATGTGACTTGGTCTTGACAAATTTTCCAAAGGACTTGACAAATTTTTCCAAAAATGATATTCTTCTTGTTTGGACTCATTCTCCCCCTAAATATCGGTTTTGGGGTAATATGATTGATTTTCAAGAAAAGTCACATCCATAGAAGTGAAGAAGCGTGTTTTTCCTGGGGAATAGCACTTGTAACCCTTTTGTGTGGGAGAATATCCTAGGAAAAGACATTTTTCTGACTTGGGATCGAGTTTACTTCTTTGGGATGGACTAATATGGACAAAATCCAAGCACCCAAAAACTTTCAAAGGAAGGGTGGAAATAAGTCGGGAGTTGGGAAAATATTCAAGGAGCACTTGACAAGGAGTTTTGTAGCCAAGAACCCGTGAAGGCGTACGATTGATAAGGTAGGTTGATGTGAGAATGGCTTCTCCCAAAAAATGTTTAGGAACGTGTGTGGTAAAAGGTAGGGATCTAGCAACTTCTAAAAGGTGTCTATTTTTCCTTTCTGCTACTCCGTTTTGTTGGGGTGTATCAACACAGGAGCTTTGATGAACAATTCCAAGACTTAAAAGGTAATCCCCAAGATAGGTGGCAAAATATTCTTTAGCATTATCAGTTCGAAAAATCTGAATTTTGCTATTAAATTGGGTTTGAATCATTTGTGTTGAAGTTTTGAAATATTTTCCCAACCTTCTTTCATTAGAAAAAGCCAAGTAGCTCGAGTATGATCGTCCACAAATATAACAAACCACCTAGAACCCGTTATATTTTTAATTCTAGATGGTCCCCACACATCACTATGAATCATGGCAAAAGGTTGTGAAGATTTGTATGGAATACTAGGATATGAGGTGCGAACATGCTTAGACAATTGACGCACCTCACATTGAAGCAACTTCAGATTTTTATTGCCAAAAAAAGATGGAAAGAGTTTAGCAAGATACATGAAATTTGGATGTCCAAGACGATAGTGCCACAACATTATTTCACTATCTTTATTTTGACTAACATGGAAAGTGGATAAAGTTGTAGTAGATACACGGTTTGCTGAATGAGTTTGTCCCCCGTTGCATCCTTCAACCTCTAGAAAATAGAGCCCTGCACACATCCTAGCATTGCCAATCGTCCTCCCCGAATCCAAGTCCTGAAAAATACATGAGTTGGAGGAAAATTTAGTGATACAGTTTAAGTCTCGGGTGAGTTTACTTATAGAAAGTAAGTTACAATCAAGGTTTGGAACCAAGAGTACTGTATCAAGAACTAAATCTCTGGAGATGATTACTGTGCCTATCCCAGTCACTTTTGAAAGAGTCCCATCGGCAATCCGGACAGAGACATTGTGGGAACAAGGAGAATAGCTATGAAGTATATTGGCATTCCCAGTCATATGGTTTGAAGCCCCTGAGTCAATAATCCAAGAACACGGTTTTTCTTGTTTCACAGTTAAGGCGTTGAGAAAATTACCTTTTTGTGCAAGTGAACCGGTTCCAATAACAGTAGGTGGCTGACTTGGTGGAGCCTGAGTGATCAGCCTTTGAAGGACTTCTAATTGTTCTTTGCTAAACGGATTGTTCTCTTGTGGTCGTGTGTATTCCTCGACAGGAATGTTAGCAGCATTTCCTCGGCTTTGATAATTTTCTTGGGCTCGGGAGCTCGGTTTCCCGTTAGCTGGCTTGTCGTGTATCTTCTAGCATGTATCCTTTGTATGGCCTGTTTTGTGACAGTGATCACACCATGGTCTTCCTTGTCTCCTTTGCCAATTGTCATGTGGGCTGATATTGTGATCCCCGAGTCGCAAAGGCAGAGCTTTTAGTTGCTGGTAGCATGTATCCTTTGTATGGCCTGTTTTGTGACAGTGATCACACCATGGTCTTCCTTGTCTCCTTTGCCGATTGTCATGTGGGCTGATATTGTGATCCCCGAGTCGCAAAGGCAGAGCTTTTAGTTGCTGGTTGTTGGTTTTGTGATCCCATCATATTTTTCTTTCTACTTTCTTCACGGCGGACTTCAGAGAAGGCTTCCCGAATGTTGGGAAGAGGTTTTGTTCCTAAAATTCTGCCCCTAACTTCATCAAGATTCTTATTAAGTCCCATTAGAAACTTGTATACACGCTTCCTCTCGACAATCTTTTTGTTTTTGGCTTCATCTGTTGGGTAGTCCCACTCATCTGTTTCAAACATATCCAGTTGCTGCCACTGACGAAGTGAGAAGGTTGAAATATTAAGTGATTGAGAGATCTTCCTGACGTAAATCATGAAGAAAACCTTCAACTTCAAATAGCTCTGCTGTATTTTCATTGTCTGAGTACGTCTCTCTCACAGCATCCCAGATTTCTTTCGTTGTTTTGTAAAGGAGAAAATTCTCTCCTTTGTCATTATTCATTGAATTTATCAACCATGACATGACCATGTTGTTCTCTGCCTTCCATTTTTTGAATGTTGCATCTTCTTTGGCTGGAGCTATCACAGCATCAGTGAGATAATCATCCTTCCCCTTTTCGCATATGAACATCATCACGGATTGGGACCATTGGAGAAAACTTTTCCCATATAATTTATGACCGGTAATGGGAAGATGAGAGCTGTCCGTTCCTTCATGACTGTTCTGAATCACAGTTTCTTGATTGGAAACGGCAAAAGAGATTTCTTTTCCGGTAGCCATTCCGGTGGCTGGGCCGTGTTTTGGCATAAGGAAAGGTTTTGATTATGGGTTCAGCACCAGAGATAAAGCAGGGTCAAGAAAGGATTAGCTCTGATACCATCTTGGTTTTAAGAATGGATTGAGAGAGTTTTCTTATTATTCTCATTATTTTTGTAGAGTTAACAAATACACGACAATATATAGGAAGAGGAAGGCAACAACCCTGCCAGCTCAATTCCTATAATTAGGGCAAATCGATCCTATAATTAAGCCCTGTAAATATTCTGCCTAAGACTAAATTAGGAAACAGATTCTTGTGAATCTGCCCTATGAAGACAACTATAATTCCACACTGCCTCCAAGGTCTTTATGACACAATCAATAATTCGATTCATTTTTAATTAGGTCTTGCTCTAGCCTCTTTAGGGGTTATTACTTCCTTGGTCGCTCAACACATGTATTCTTTACCCGCTTATGCATTCATAGCACAAGACTTTACTACTCAAGCTGCTTTATATACTCATCACCAATACATTGCAGGATTCATCATGACAGGAGCTTTTGCTCATGGAGCTATATTTTTTATTAGAGATTACAATCCGGAACAGAACGAGGATAATGTATTGGCAAGAATGTTAGACCATAAAGAAGCTATCATATCCCATTTAAGTTGGGCTAGCCTCTTTTTAGGGTTCCATACTTTGGGACTTTATGTTCATAATGATGTCATGCTTGCTTTTGGTACTCCGGAAAAACAAATCTTGATCGAACCTATATTTGCCCAATGGATACAATCTGCTCATGGTAAAACTTCATATGGGTTCGATGTACTTTTATCCTCAACGAATGGTCCAGCATTCAATGCGGGTCGAAGCATATGGTTGCCCGGGTGGCTAAATGCTGTTAATGAAAATAGTAATTCACTATTCTTAACAATAGGACCTGGAGACCGCCCCAAAGAATCACCTTGTCACGTCTTCAAATTGGAGCCAATCAATTACTTTCTTCTCCATCTTCGTTGTATCTTGAAAAGCAACCACAAAGTCTATCAATTCATTTGAAACTCTCTGCGCAAGCTCATCAATGGTCACAAAAAATATTGGCAAATCAATCCTTACTAGGGGAGTTTCCTTCTTAGCCAACTAGGACATTTACCTTTCAGCGTCACTCTCACCAATTTCTTTATACCCATATGCAATCGTACCATTCCCAGCCCCAAACGTGTAAAAGTTTTGAGGCCCGACTGCCATTGCACCAGAATTAGGCCTACTAATATTGTAATTACGAGGCCCAACCCCAAAATTGACTTTGCCCATACCGAAAACACTAGACCCAGCCCACTTCCGAACATAATTTCGGGATTTAGACCCAAAATTGCCGGATTTCGCATCGGAATTCCCTGTCCTGGCCATCATCTCGCCGGAGCTCCCCAATGGCGTCAAAATCACAAAACCTAGCCTTAAGGGCGTCGTAATTCATGGACCCCACTCCAATTCCGCTGGAATCTTCCTCCGTAGCACCAGAACCAGCCCCTTTCACGCTGGAATCGCGAGGCCCGGTCCAAACCGGTCCGGAACCCAACCGCGACCGAATCAGGGTTGGGTTTCCTGTTCCAAGGGTACCCATGCCGTCCCAGCCTCGGAGCAAGCCTCTCCTCCTCTAACTCCGGCTCCCACTCCACTTTCCGTCGCCAACCAAGCTCCGCCGCCCCTCCTAGTGAACCCAGGCCACCTTCCGCCCTCATTCTGCCGTTGACTGGCTCATCTCGCTGCCGACCTAGGCCTCCTGCCCCTAGATCTCGCCGGTAGTCGCGCGCCTCTAGGAGATCTAAGTCTCTCCGGTGCCCGATCTCCCACTCACGACCTCGGCCTTCGCGCATCGGCGCTTCCCGACGAAGATCTGCCTGATTTGGTACCTCTACTCCGCCTGGGTCATTGCGATCTGGGATCTCTTCACCCCGATGAGCGCGATCTCGCCACTCGACGTCGCGGCCCAGGTTGGCAACCCTGGGCACCGGCCGTGCCTCTAGCAGCGCCTCCATCCGCCGCAGCGCCGCCTGCAAGTCACCCATCTGGGTCCGAACCTTCCCCACATGCTCCCGGAGTTCCCCCATACTCCCTCCAGAAACCTTGAGATTAGCTCCTAGAGCAGCCCTAAGTTTCTCTCTCAACTCAAAGAGCTCCATGGATCGTAGATGCTCTGATACTATTGTTAGGAACCCAAAAATCTATACTTCATTAACAATATTAAAAATGGAAAATTACAGGATAAATGGGCGGTTTTGAGGACCCCCGACCTCCAAAATAGTGCACAACACTAGAAACTCTCTACAAGTTTGATCCTCCTCATTAGATACTAGACCCTTATTTATACTACTAAAAGACTTCTAAAAAACAACTGCTAACTATCAGGTTCCTAACATATTAGGTATAAGAATGTCCTTCCAAGCACGAACCGGTGCTTTTAACGGTCTACGTTGGACATGCCCGTACCACCTCAAGCGGCCTTCGCGCACCTTATCTTCTATAGGTGCTACACTTACTTTACTACGAATAACTTCATTCCTTATGCGATCCATTCTAGTATGGCCATTCATCCATCTTAATATACGCATTTTTACCACACTCATCTTAGATATATGTTGTCTCTTAATGGCCTAACATTCACTACCATATAACATAGCTGGGCGAATTACAGTCTTATAGAACTTTTCTTTCAACTTAATAGGTATTTTGTCATCACATAAAACTCTCGTAGCATTCTTCTACTTAACCCACCATGCCTTATGTTAGGCCCCCTGTTACGTTGGTCTACTCTCGAAGGAAGGGGCGTGGAGCAATTGTACAAGACAAGGGGGTAGGAAATGGAAATATGGGAAAGGAGAGCTGATGTGGCAAGTTGGTTAGGTATTTGTTAGCTGGGGGAGCATATCTAGGGAAGGAGGGGAAACGAGAGAGGGGCCTGTGGATTTAGAATTCTGTTAGTAGATCTTAGGAGGAAGGAGAATCTTGAATTCTCCATTGTTCTAGCTTTTCTTTTGTTCTTATTTCCATGGCTGTAATTCCTCTCTTCGGAGAGACAGAAGAGTGAATTAATAAAAGGAACTTGACCCATTTCGAGCAATTCTTTATGAGTCTGTGTCTGTGTTAGTCTGGGAAGAGGGGATCCTAACATTTTGGTATCAGAGCGTGACGGTCCATGGGAGAGAACTCCAGTGCGTGACCCTAGACGGAGGAGGTAACACGGCTGGAACAGAGGATGGATGCCTTTTACGAGGCGTTATAGATCGTTGAAGCCTTGACCGAACCTCTGCCTAAGTTGCAGGAAGACGTGACGGAGATGGGTGCTCAGTTGGATGACGTGCAAGGGTCGGTACGGCGACTGGAGGCTATGCTCCACCGGCAGGCGGAGTTCTTCCAGAGAAATCCACCACCTCCTCCAAGATTTGAAGCGGTTCCGCCAAGGATGCAGGATGGGCGGCGGCCGGTCCCACACGTTCGCCTGATTTCACTACCCCCAGTCCCGCGCGAGGAGGAATCCCGGCGTTTCGGGCGCAAGTGGCGGCGGGAATCGCCCCCGGGCCCAAGGGGACGAGTGGAGCACCAAGGACGGAAGTTAGAGTTACCCATATTTAACGGTGAGGATCCTTAGGGATGGGTATTCCTGGCTGACATGTATTTCGTCGTCAATAACGTAGAAGAGCATGAGCAAGTGGTGGCGGTGTCGGTGTGCATGGAGGGGAGAGCATTGGGTTGGTTCCAATGGGCCGACGCCCAAGATTTGTTTGGATCGTCGAGGGAACTACGGGCGGCGGTGCTGCGATGCTGCGGAGATTTGGTCGGGGAAGAGAGGTCGATCCAGTGGAGCAACTCATGGCACTCCGGCAGTGCGGGACGGTGGCTGACTACTGGGACGAGTTTGAGGGAACAGCGGCCCAGATGAGGGGAGTGCCCGATGCTATCTTCAGAGGGGCTTTCTTTCATAGGCTTAGGGAAGATATTTAGGCTGAGTTGAAAATGCACAGGCCGGTTAGCCTACATGATATGATGGATTTGACCCAGCAAGTAGAGGCCCGCAACGAAGCAGCAGAGAGAGTCAGGAGGTATCGGGCGGGCCGTGGGCTTAGGACTGACGCCTGGGAACGGGTTGGGGGCCCATTTCAGGGCACGAATCATTCTCTGCCCTCCCAGGGGAGCCCCCTTCGATCCAAGGGTCCAAATGAAGCGGTGGGAGTTCATGGACTACGAAGTGGGATGGGTGTAGGGCAGAGCTCAGCATTAGTGGGAGCTTCGACATCCCGCCGCCTCACGGTGGAGGAGATCTAGCAGCGACGAGCTCGGGACTTGTGTTTCAAGTGCGACGAAAAGTTCAGCGCGGGCCACCGTTGCAAGAACAGTCAACTACAGGTGTTGATCTTGGCGGACACGGATGGGATTTCCGAGGAGGAGGAGGGCGCCGTTCAGGAGCAACCACGGGAGGAGTTGGACAACGAAAGTCTGGATGACAAGGTGGATTTGTCCTTGAACTCCTTGCGCGGTATGTCGTCCTCCAATACGCTAAAGCTGCGAGGCAGAATTGGTGGTCGAGAGGTGGTGGTGCTGGTGGACAGCGGGGCTACTCACAACTTCATCTCGGGAGCGGTGGCAACGGAGCTGAAATTGCCAATGGACCCCATGGTAGTTTTAAGCAGCGTTGGGTGTGTAGGGCGGTTCAGGTGTGGATTCAGGGGCATAGGGTTGAGGAGGACTTCTTCCCCTTCGAATTAGGAGGGGCTGATATGGTGCTGGGGGGGGGGATCTAGTGCTTGGGGTAACATGGTTGAGTACTCTAGGGGAAGTGAGGGCCGACTGGTCTAAGTTCCTATTGAAATTTCTGGTGGGGCCAACGTGGGTAACTTGGCAAGGTGACCCAAGCCTATGCTATGCCCCGGTGAAGTTGAGTTCCTTAGTGAGGTCGTTGTTACCGGAAGGTGCTGGGGTGTTGGTGGAAGTGTGTGAACTCTCGGTGCAAGGAAGGGACAGTGACGATAGGGAGGTGCCAGAAGAAGAGGTGAGGACAGTGGTGAGCGACTTTGACAGAGTGTTCCAAAGTCCTACGGAGTTGCCTCCTCACAGGGAACGAGACCACCGAATTGTCTTGAGGGAAGGGGCCGACCCCCCTGAATGTTCGACCCTATTGATATCCGCAAGTATAGAAAAGGGAAAAAAAGCGGTTGGTGACGGATATGTTGTCCTCTGGCATCATTCAGCGGAGCAGCAACCTTTATTCGAGCCCGGTCATTCTGGTTAAAAAGAAGGATGGCAGTTGGCGGTTCTGTGTAGACTACCGTGCGCTCAACCAAGTCACAATCCCGGATAAGTTCCTATCCTGTTGATTGATGAATTGCTGGATGAGCTACACGGGGTTGTAGTGTTCTCTAAATTGGATTTGCAAGCGGGTTATCACTAGATTCGGGTGCATGAAGCGGATGTGGAAAAGACAACTTTCCAGACTCATGAGGGCCACTACGAGTTCCTCGTCATGCCCTTCGGGTAATAAATGCTCCAGCCACCTTCCAAGCCCACATGAATAGGATTTTTTGGCCTTACCTCAGAAAGTTCGTTCTTGTATTCTTTGATGATATTTTGGTGTACAGTCGTTCGTGGGAGGACCATCGCCAACACTTGGCCACTGTCTTTGGTGTCTTGCAGCGTGAGAAGTTGTTAGCTAATAAGAAGTGTAGTTTCGGGCAGTAGCGGCAGTTAGGGTACCTGGGCCACCTAATCTCAGCGTAGGGGGTAGCGGCCGATCCTTCTAAAATTCAGGCTATCACGGCATGGCCTCCCCTACGAAACGCTCGAGAAGTGTGCGGGTTCCTAGGGCTCACAGGATATTACAAGCGGTTTGTGAGGGGGTATGGCATCCTCGCAAGGCCCTTAACGGAGTTGCTTACAAAGAAGGGCTTTGTTTGGACCGATGCTGCACACCACACCTTTGAGGCATTGAAGGCCGCCATGACACAACTCCCGGTATTAGCAATGCTGGATTTCGCTAAAACCTTTGTGCTCGAAACGGACGCGTCCGGAGAAGGCTTAGGGGCGGTTTTGATGCAGGAGGACAGGCGTCTCGCGTTCTTCAGCAAGGCCTTCGCTCCTGCTTCCCGCGTAAAGTCTGTTTACGAAAGGGAGCTTATGGGGGTGGTGCTGGCAATTCAAAAATGAGACACTACTTATTGGGGCGGCATTTTGTACTCCGAACTGATCAGGAAAGTTTGCGGTATCTCATGGGTCAGCGCCAACTTCCTCCCGACCAGCTGCGGTGGGTGTACAAGATGTTCGGCTATGACTTTGAGGTACAATACAAGCTTAGAGTGGCCAATAAGGTGGCTGACGTGCTTTCAAGGCGGGGAGACTGGTCGGATGCTGCTCTTTGCGCTTTAACCATGCCCCAGGCTGGGGATTTGGAGGCTATTCGTTTGGAGCAGCGCACAGAGAAGGAGTGGGCCACAACCATCTCTAAGCTCGAAGATGGCGAGCTCGTGGATGGCTATTCGTTGAGAAATGGCCTATTATTCTTTAAGAACCGGCTGGTCTTGGTAGCAAATTCTCCTTGCATTGCTCGGATGGTTCATGAGTTCCACGACTCAGTGATTGGGGGCATTCCGGATTCTTGCGTACGTACAAGCGGTTGTCCGCCGTAGTGTTTTGGCGAGGGATGAAGCGTTTCATTAGAGATTACGTGGCTCATTGCGAGGTTTGCTAGCGAAACAAGTCCGAAGCCCTTTTGCCAGCAGGCCTCTTGCAGCCTTTACCTATTCCGAACTTGGTTTGGGACGATGTATCCATGGATTTTATCGGGGGCTTGCCTAAGTCCAGCGGGTTTGACACCATCTTGGTGGTCATGGATCTTTTGTCGAAGTATATGCCCATTTTTGCCCTCTGGCTCACCCATATTCGGCCAAACAAGTGGCTGCATTGTTTGTCTCGCACATTGTTAAGCTTCATGGGGTTCCACGATCCATAGTAAGTGATAGGGACGCGATCTTTATGAGTGGATTTTGGCGCGAATTATTCAAATTGCAAGGCACTAAGTTGTGTACTAGTTCCGCTTATCATCCGGAATCCGATGGACAAACTGAGGTTGTTAACTGTTGCTTAGAGGGTTATTTACAGTGCTTTGCAGGGGATAAACCGAGGCTGTGGGCTTCATTTTTGCCATGGGCTGAATACTGGTTCAACACAACCTTTAATGCCTCGTCCAAATTCACCCCCTTTCGCATTGTCTACGGTCGAGACCCTCCCACCCTTTTTTGCTTTCAGGACACTCCCAGCCCAATGGATGCAGTGGAGGACCAGTTGGCTCTTCACAATGAAATGTTAGACTTGTTGAAATCTCACCTCTTGCTCGCCCAGTAGCGTATGAAGAAATTTTCGGATAACCGACGTCGGGAGCTGAATTTCGATATCGGGGAGCTGGTTTTGCTTAAACTACGGCCTTACCGTCTTAGGTCCCTGGCTCGATGCAAGAATGAGAAGCTCGCTCCGCGTTTCTATGGACCATTTGAGGTTGTGGCTAAGATTGGTCCCGTAGCGTACCGCTTGCGCCTGCCGGATACCGCTCGCATCCACTTGGTTTTTCATGTGTCTCAGTTGAAACCTTTTAAGGGGGCGGCCTCCAAGGTGTAGCCTTTACCGGAGCAGTTGTCCGCAGACTTGGAATTGTGCGTTCGCTCGGAGGAAGTTCTAGAGTCTCGGGTGGTCGTGGTGGGACGCCGTGAGGAGCAACAGGTACTCATTAAGTGGCAGGGCTTACACGAGTGGGAGTCTACTTGGGAACCGCTGGCTGCAATTCGCTTACAATTCCCCACTTTCAACCTTGAGAACAACGTTGGTCTACTCTCGGAGGAAGGGGCGTGGAGCAATTGTACAAGACAAGGGGGTAGGAAATGGAAATATGGGAAAGGAGAGCTGATGTGGCAAGTTGGTTAGGAATTTGTTAGCTGGGGGAGCATATCTAGGGAAGGAAGGGAAACGAGAGAGGAGTCTGTGGATTGAGAATTCTGTTAGCAGATCTTGGGAGGTAGGAGAACCTCGAATTCTCCATTGTTCTAGCTTTTCTTTTGTTCTTATTTCCATGGCTGTAATTCCTCTCTTCGGAGAGACAGAAGAGTGAATTAATAAAAGGAACTTGACCCATTTTCAAGCAATTCTTTCTGAGTCTGTGTCTGTGTTAGTCTGGCAAGAGGGGATCCTAACACCTTAATCCTATGTTGAATATCCTCTTCTATACCTCCTTCATATTGCACTATAGACCCAAGGTACCTAAACTTCCTAGAAGCCTCAATCTCCACATCATCTAAAGAAATTTCATCACTCTGATTACTTGAGTTACTAAACCTACAATGCATGTATTCAGTTTTCGTCCTACTTAACTTAAATCCCTTCGTCTCGAGAGTCTGTCTCTACAGTTCTAACTTACGGTTAACTTCTTCCCTATGTTCATCAACTAAAACTATATCGTCCACTAAAAGCATACATCAAGGAACTCTATCTTGGATTTCTCTTGTCAGCTCATCCACCATGATGGTGAAAAGGTAATGACTAAGAGCAGATCCTTGATGAAGGCCGATCCGAATGGGGAACTATGTCCTTAATTACCTTGATATACCTCACATGCACTCCTCTCTTTTCTTTTTAACTGCTGAATAAAGCTGAAATTCTCAGACTAATGACTGGATACTATTTTTGAGAATGTCTTATTGCTAATTTTGTAGTGGTGGTTAATATTTCTTTTGTTGTAAAACAGTATAGTAGAATATTTTAGTCTCAATCTCTCATAATATTTTAGTTTTAATCCCTCATCTATAGATACACTGTCTTTTCACAAACCGCTTTTGTTCTGTGACCTTCCTTAATATTTTCCAAATGTGGTTCTCTAGGGCCTAGGCATCATGCTAACGTTCTGTCAAACTTGTTTTTAACAGATATGAAAAATCTGGCAACAAACAGTTTGCGACTGAACTTAGCAAATGGATATTCCATGAAAGGGGTCATCTAAAGGTCTGCTCTTGCGTTCATTTTAAATACTTCTATCTTCCCGGTTTGGTTTGATATGCTTTATCTATATTTTATTTTCTAGTGTGTTGTCTTCAGTTGAATCAGTTCAACCTATTAACTCATGTTCTTAATCAGGCCATCAACATTAAACACAACAAAGTTGGAGAAACAGATGAACCTGCAATGTATAGGATCAAGGATGACCTGGTATGTATGTTCTGAGGGTTTTTATTTTTTGTTTTATTTTACTTTTTGTCTGCTTGTACTTACTCTATATATGTGTGTGCTCATACTCACTTCGCTTTTACACTGGTCTGGACATATATGTATGATTCTTGTCTATGTATTTGCTATATTGCCGGAAAAGGGTGTAGTCTTGATTCTTGTCTAATTTTATCTCATAACAGGATTTCTCCGTTGAGATTTATGAGTGGTCTGGAAAGAGCTGGGAACCATATGTTGCTAATGATGTACAGGTTCAATTTTACATGATGAGCCCTTATGTATTGGAAACTTTAGCAACTGACCAAAAGGTATTCATATCCTTCCTCAAACTGTACCCGATCCTGTTGTAATCTAATAAGTACAAAAGATTCACTTTTTATACCTTGCTTCACAGGGATTATTCTCCACATCATTCAAGGTACCAGATGTCTATGGGGTATTCCAGTTTAAGGTTGAATATCAGAAGCTTGGATACACTACCTTATCCCTTTCTAAACAGGTCTGTCTTCGGCTCGGGCATTCAAAACATATCTTTTATCATTTCTTCATGAAACTATTGAAGTTATTTTAGGAAGATTACAGCCATTTCATTTCAAGCCGCTAAATACTGGCTCAAATTTGATTTAACACCTTGATTAAATTTTGCAGATCCCTGTACGGCCTTTCAAACACAACGAATATGAACGATTTATAACCACTGCTTTTCCCTATTACGGAGCTTCATTTACTACGGTACGCCTCACCCTCTCTTTTCTTTCCCTTATGTTGTCTTTGATTTATTGATGAATATGTGCTGAATACTTGATTCTAATCTTGCAGATGGCTGGGTTCTTCATCTTTAGCGTCATCTTCTTATACCATAAGTAAACCCATTTAAGTTATTTGAGAGACAAGGATATCCTAGGTTAACTTGAGGTACTCTTACTTTAGGACATGGATACTGTGTGAAAGGTAGTTTGAGGCATAGATTGAAATGTGTCGAATTTTGTTTCACAGCTCGTTATGTTACTTTTATTTTCGCTCATAATTGGCTCTTTTTGCCAACATAACTTGTGTCAATTTTGGGCACGTCAATGCAAAATATGTTACAGGAACTACAAAAGACAGCTGGGGTCATCGGATTCTATTAGATGAATCTTTGCTTCGACTTATTTTAGACAGAATTGCCACACAGATTTTGTGCGACATAAAAACACATCGATGGTTGTTCCTTTGTGATTGATACTTTTTGACTGGAAAAAGAAGTGAATTTGTAATTCTCTGTTATCCATGTGTTTTTCGTGATTGGAATTGTCATCAAAATATTCAACCTTTGGCTACCATTATGTTTATTTAATATATGCGAAAGACACATTTTAATAACTTTTCATGTGATAGTGTTTTACACGGTTGTGCGTGCGTGACAGAGTCCAAATGTACTGTATAATGATGTAGGCAGCTTGAAGCTGAAAGGGCACCCTATCAGGAACCGACCATCGTTGATTTTTATTTTTATTTATTTTTTATATAAAGTAATTACAGTCGAAGGCTTGAATTTAAAAATGTCCTTTCTTATACAATATTACAAAAATATCTGCTCGTGCTTAATAAAGAATATTTTATACCTAATTTGCCCTCATAGTTTTATTTTGAGCATCTTCCCAATTTGGTATGTTTTCATATTAATATTAGGATATTTTCTTTGATCATAAAACTGATTTGACTTCTTTTTTCCTCATTTAATATTTTTTCATTAATTTAAATGATTTATTACTGATTTGGTTTTTAAAATTAGGATTTCCCCTCCCATGCTTTTTAAAAAACGATTTTTGTCAGGCTTCCGTTCTTTGTTCGTCGTGGCTCATTTTGGCAGGCTTCTTGTTGTGTGATTCTGCAAGTGCACGGATCGTACAAGTAATAAAGTGTACTGGAGTACGATATCATTTTTACAGAGATTGAATCACTAATAATATAGTGTAGAAATCATGCAAACACCAAATTAAGTGAAATAATAAACTAAACAAAAATTCACTAAAATGATGTAAAGAGATAAGTGTAATATAAATGAAGCCAAATGTAATAGAAATGACAAAAATGTAGCTACGGGTTGTAATCAGTGATTTAAACAAACTAGGATTGTTAATTTCCCCTCAATTGCATGTCTGACAGTAAATGCTGCAAGAAATGCTATAGCATTATTACCCCCTGTTAACTGAAACTTAGTTCCCTGCATAAAATTCTTCCGAATTAATTATGACTAAAAATTCTTCAAACCATTTCCAGCATATTTCTATGTGAATTTAGTCTCAGAATGCAAATTTCAGTACCGGTTTCAATGAGTTATGCAAGATGAACAATATATTCCTATATCATTCACAAATCAACAACCTTAAACAAGAATATTGAACTTGCATCATCCATGTTAAATCTAACTCAAATTAATCTTCCTAGTATTAATCTAAGTCTTGTATCCTATAGTTGATGGCCAGTCAAAAATAGAAATAAGCAGTAAACAAACATGGATGAATAGGAATAAAAGCTCAAGCAAATTCACAAATCAGCCTTCATTCTTACAACCTTGGTTCCATCAATAATCCTAACAAGAAATTACTTAGCTCATAATTGGAATTACAAGAACCAAATAATCAGTATAATTCATTGTTCAACAAAATTGTAAATCCAAAGAGAAATTAAATGCAACAGATGAGATAGAAGAAGGATTCAGCTGGTTTGGAGCTTTTAGCATTTTTCCCCCATTTCCTTCTTCAAGCAAGCTTCCACAGGATGAAGAAGATTGGAAATCACCTCCTCCCCATACTGCTCTCCTTTCTCTCTTTGGTCTTTTTTTTCTTTCTTCTCTGGTTCTTTTTGTTGGGATTAGTGTCTTAGAAGCATGAGATGCAATAAGATATTTATTATTTAATTAATAAAAGAGTTTATTCATCATTTTATGTGCATATATTTATGAATATTTTATGAATATCAAATGAAAATTCCGTGATTATTTATGTAACCTTAAATATTGTATATAAGTGTTATATACGAGAGAATAATGTTTAAGGATAATAATAAAAAACGTTGTTCATAATGAATTTAATTAAAGTTCAGAATCTTTAATTAAAACATTATTAATACATGTCATTCCCATTTAGAATGGAATGGTACTAACCGCACTGTTAATATGGTGAGATATTGAATGAATGTATTTCGCATAATGAGATTGTGTGGAACAGGGACACAGACACAATATGAATTTCTAATAATTTTCGTTAAGCATAGAAATTTTAATTGAGTCTACCGATGGTCATATATAGAATGATCTTAATCCTGAGTTCTTAACAAACTCCTATTTATGGATTGTGTCTTTTGATTTACTCGGTACGGATTCTGAGACCCTGAATCCTATTCCTTGTATTTTGGAGACATGATGAAATAGGTAGCCTGGAATGTTATTATACGAGATGGAATCCATTCCTTCTTGAGAAAGAAGCAGATAAATAATTCTCTTGAGTGTTGATTCGGTACTTGGATTAGTAAGAGCGCTCTGGTTCATGAATGTGTTTTATGAATCACTAT
>NW_010360658.1:331518-370036 GCF_000414095.1 Morus notabilis | reverse complement strand
TTAATTGAGAATTAATTATTATTTAAATAATGTGATTATTTAAATTTGAATTTGAATCATGAACATAATTTAAATTCAGTCTTTTAAACTTATTTGATAAGTTGTTCAATTTAGAATTCAAATTAATTTAAGTTTGACTTAAATTCGAATTTGAATTTGAATTAAAATTGGACTACATGATAAATGATGATTTTTTCTTCCTTCCCTATCTGAGATTGGCGCCACACATAGGGTAAAAACCCTAGGGTTGGCCGGCCACACAAGGATAAGGTAAAGGAGAATTTTTGTTCAAAATTCAAATAGGAGAGAGAGATTTGATTCCTTCTAGAAGTTAGACTTCTACTCTATAAATAAGATATGATGAAAAATTACGCGCGACAATTTTTTAATCTAACTCAGAGGGGCTGTCCGAAATCCCTGTTATAGAGAGAAGGAAAAAATTTTTCTCTCAAAAAATTTCCACATCGTACATGCGTTGGTGTTTGTGAAAAATTCGAGTGTTTGATTTAACCCGTTTTAGTCTCGAGTGTGCCCACACACATGTCTACGTAGATTCAAGGAATTGACGTGGAAGACTTTGGTTTTCTAAACACAAGACTTTGGAGCAAGGATCGTTTGTGGTCAAAGAACTCAAGTTATCATCCGTGTCGGCCTCCAGGTATTTTTCCTAATTGAGTTCTTGATATATAAATTAATGTGATTAATTTATTCATGCATAAATTAATATAATCTATAGAGTATCTCAAAAGTTTTATAAAAATTTTTGTTATACTTGATCCCCCCCCCCCCCCCCCCCCGCGCCACGCTTCCGCATCCGAATTTGATTCGGTTTCCAACACTTTTTTCTTCCCTCTTGGCGGCACTTTTTTTTTTTTTAGGGCACCAAGCAAGGACACTATTGTGTCACCAGGTGATTGGTTTAGGCAACAAATGACATGTGCATAGCACTCATCTTCGTGTACTTTATTTTATTTTTCTTGTTGAGTCATGCGCTGATGTCATCATAAACTGCCTGTGCCAAATTTTACTGTAGCAATGCTGCAACATTTTTCTTCACAATTCCTGCAGTTCACACCAATGTACCTTAGACACAAATCAAGCCTTTTTTTATTTAATTTTCTTCATAAACACTACAGAAATAACACACAAAATAAATCTTAGCATAGTGTATCACAAGAACCAAAAGTTGAACAAATAAAACAGAAAAATAAACATTTAAACCTTTGGATTAGTCAACTATAAGCCTAGAAATGCCTAAAATAACTCTAATTCCTAGAGTTATCACTTCCCTTCTTTGCTCGTCCTTCCCTGCTTTTGCTCGTTGTGGCTGATAACTATAGTAATGAAAGCTTCCTTGAAATGAACAGAAATATATGCTATTTCATTATGGACATCATTTTATTATTTTAATAAAATAATCAATAGCAATGTAAGAATGAAATACATAGAATGAAGCAAAAAAAAAATACAGAAAATATTAATACCTTTTTCAACAGTATGATCATAATGAAACTTATTTCACAGCCAATGGATTGAGTTAATCATAATTATCATAATGAAACTAATAATCAATAACAATGTAAGAATTGATTGACCGTTCTGAGGAGATGCAAAGAACAACATTAGGTCGACTGCACTAATAATTGTAGGCGAAAATGGTTCTAAGAGTGTTTATGAAGTCGAGTCTACGCAAGTTGAGAGAAATGCGAGATTTGCTCCGGGATTTACTATTTGTGATTCAAATATATGAAATTTAAGCAATGTAATTGTCATGATTGATTGTAATTTTCATATTTTGGGAAACTATCCTAAAAGATGAGGAAAATATCCCCAAATTAAATAGGGGAACCAATTGGAACGATAGGGAACGATGAAAATGAGGGATTGTAGGCCGAGAAATCCTGAGGTCTCATTGAGAGCAATTATAGTGTGTAATTCTCTTTGAAAAATAAGTGAATTCTCTCATCACTACAATGGATATAACTCTTGAATTAAGGGTGAACCACTATAATTCTCGTATATTCTTATTATTTGATTGCTTTTAATCATGTTTTAGATCATTAAATTCGCACAAATCATTTTGAAAATTGTTATATTTCTATTGGCAAATTTTCACAGTCAACAGAAGGTTGGTTTTTTTGGGACCGAAGGAAGAAAAGAAGAGGAAATCGTTTTTTAGGGAAAAATTGTTTCGTGTATGGTTATGCATGGTAAGTTTCATTAATTATATTTTTCAAATTTCATTTTATGATTTGATTTTCAAAATTTCCTATTTTGATGTTTCATTAATTTCAACCAATTTCATTATATGTGGATCGTAATGTCCTTTTCATATATAATAGTAGACAGTTTTATAAATAAACAAAAGAACAGATAATTTTAGACTCAAGGTGTTATAAGTGCACGTTTATGTATATAACTCAAAAGAAAATTCTTTTGAAAATTTTTACTTGGTATGGATAAGATATGAAAAGGAAGTAATCCGATTATCATTTTATCCTTAATTTGCAAACAATAATAACATACATAATTTGATTCTGTAGTTTAATCAAGGGAATCAATTTCATTCGGTCATCAAATTAGAAGAGATTAAAACTGAAGATTTCTCTCAGATTTTGAATTTCTTACTCAATTTATTTTATTTTCCATTCCCTTTTATCAATTATTTATGTCGTACAATCCTTCCACTAACATCTCATTTCTATCCTTTTCCCACTTTGTCCTTCTACCAACTCGAACATCGACTAAAGAACTTAATTAATAGAAAGATTCCACTCATGAAAAAGTTGGAGTACTATAAGAACGTGCCCTGTTGTATATAAAACTTAAAAAAAAAAGTTGTATATAAATAATGTTAAATAGAATCAGCTCACAATAATGTGTAATATAGTAAAAATTCAAGGGGGGGGAAAAAAACTAATATGATAATTGGTGTATTTTTAAACAACTCAACTTCTATCCATCAAATTTCAAGCCAATGTTTAATAGAGTTACAAATTGGAGAAGAAAAGAAAATATTAAATTGTACCGTTAGAGAATTCAAATTAGGATTTCGTTAAGATTTTTGAAATCCTCTCTAAAAAATAAATCTAAAACAAGAAAAAAAAACTTAAGAAACAAATAATAATATAAAATAACTATTTTAATCATAACCATACCTCACATTCTTAATTTCTTATTGTGTATAATAATATAATACTATAATAAACTAATATAGACATTTTCTTTCCTTACTTCTTTCCTTTTTTAAGTTTTTATTAATGATACGTTACTTCTTTTTTATTTTCTATTTTCCATCCCTCCTTCCAACATAAATTATTCAAACATGTAATTGTAAACGTAACTAATTACCAAGTGAGAAGCAATATATTCCGTGTCACACAAGCAAACAACTAGGGATAAAAGAAAAGACACATGTTTGATTGCCCTTTTTACTTTTCATATAATAATAATAATTTTTAAATTTTGGTGAGACTGGAGTACTTGTCTGTCGCCGTACTCACTCGAACACGAATGTAAACTTTGAACCCTTGGAGATTTTCTACGAGAAGAGTTTTTAGACGAAATTCACAAAAAAAAAATATAAGGACACAAATTCTCACTCCCACCAATCACAATGCATTAATGCAATGCTCTACCTCAAGGAGGGCCCCACAGCATAAGTGGTGTTGTGGAGGAAGGAACGTAAAAATAAAAACTAAAAAGGGGCACGTAACCATATTAACATGTATAATCTTCTTCATAAATGCCCATTAATAGCACGTGAAAACCGGAAAGAATAATAGAGAGGGAGAGGATATGGAGATTCCAGTTGTACACAATTCATTCAATCCAAAATTCTATCCTTGTCCTATGTTTCCTTTTGTTTCCTTTTGCTTGGTATTGCTCTCACCACTAAAAACCCAAACACACCCACTTCTCCATTAAAACTCTCCTTCTCTCTCTCACATTCCCTCACTTACAAACCTCTTGAGAAAATTGGTAATGCCAAAGAATTCCGTAGATCGAAGAATTATTGTGAATACTTCACTCTCATCAAATTCTACTCCTATTTAATTTTCTCTAGCTTCTTATCTAATCAAAATCCTTATTTCTAGATTCTTTTAATCCCATAAAAAAAGAAAAAAAGAAAAAAAAAATGAGTTGTGTGAATCTGAGTACATGGGTCCAAACCTGTTCTCTGTTCAACCAAGCAGGAGGCAGATCCAGACTCTCCTCCTCTTCAGCTCTCAACAATCTGTTTCACCCTCTGAAGAATAATTTCCCAATTCCCCTTTCTTCAATCCCAAAACGACACCGTCCGAGTCCGTCGTCTTCTCTCTCCACCGTCTCCGCCCTGCTCACCCAGCAAGAGACCGAGACCGTGACGGAAGCCCTAGAGGAGGAAAAAGCCCCTTTCAATTTCAAGGCCTACATGATCCAGAAGGCAAATTCTGTGAACCAGGCCCTAGACGACGCCGTTTCGCTCCGCGAGCCGCAGACTATCCACGAGGCTATGAGGTACTCGCTCCTCGCCGGCGGCAAGAGAGTCCGCCCGGTGCTCTGCCTCACCGCTTGTGAACTCGTCGGCGGAGATGAGTCCGTTGCCATGCCGGCGGCCCTCGCCGTCGAGATGATCCACACCATGTCGCTCATCCACGACGACCTTCCTTGCATGGACAACGACGATCTCCGCCGCGGCAAGCCGACGAACCACAAGGTGTTCGGCGAGGACGTCGCCGTCCTCGCTGGCGACGCCCTCCTCGCCTTCGCCTTCGAGCACATCGCCGTCTCCACCGCTGGAGTCACTCCTTCGAGAATCGTCCGCGCGATCGGCGAGCTTGCAAAGTCGATCGGCACCGAAGGCCTCGTCGCCGGCCAAGTCGTCGACATCGATTCCGAGGGATCCGACGACGCCGGACTCGAGAAGCTGGAATTCATCCACATCCATAAAACCGCCGCTCTTCTAGAAGCCTCCGTCGTTCTCGGAGCGATTCTCGGCGGCGGCACCGACGACGAGGTCGAAAAGCTCCGGAGCTTCGCGAGGTGCATCGGACTGCTGTTTCAGGTCGTGGATGACATCCTGGACGTGACGAAATCGTCTCAGGAATTGGGGAAAACGGCCGGGAAAGACTTGGTCGCCGACAAGGTAACCTATCCGAAGCTGATCGGGATCGAAAAATCGAAGGAATTCGCAGCAAAATTGAACAAAGAAGCACAAGAACAACTCTCCGGGTTTGACGCTCACAAAGCTGCTCCTTTGATTGCTTTGGCTAATTATATTGCTAATAGGCAAAACTAATAAAGAACCTGTTCTTCGTTCGTTGGTTTTAGATTTATTTTGGTTTAGTATAAAACACATGGGGGTATAAAAGAAATCGTTTTTGTGGGGATTACTTGCAACAACATGTTAATGATGTTTTAGTCAAACGTAACGAATACAAGATTCGTTATAATATAGTTTGTCAAATGCTGTTATGATCCTGTATTGCTTATTTTAATGAAATCAAAGAAACATGCTGGGTAATACTCTGCATCTGGGCGTTGAATGAATCTTCTCCTCTGACTTTTGTTTTCCTTTTTTTAGCAATTATAATATTGTCAAATGTCTTTTTTTTTTTTTTTTGCTTCTGAAACTTCTTACTTCATTTGGAAGGAAAAAGGGAAAGGGAATGTAATTTTAGTCGTATAGAACTGTTTTTTTTCACTTGTTACCTGTCTTTGGAACACTATTTTTGAAGATATTGCTGCTGGGATTTGCAAATCTAATAAGTTATTTGCAATGTAAGATATTGTTTTCGGTGACTTGAACTTTGTTAATCAAATGGTGCTGAGAATATGAAGATTCAGCGGTTGATTTCTTTTTTTTCCCTTGTATGATTGGGTTGACATTCGAAATAGAACAACATTAGAGCCCATCTGATCAATGAATTTATCTCTTCTAGCTCAAGCATCTTTCTCTTGTCCAAAAACAAGCTGGCCAATGGAAGAACAAAAGGAGGAAAAAAAAGTTTCAAGTTGAGGTAAATTACAGTCAAATCTCAAACTAGAGTCTCTTCTAGAAGAGTTGTTCTCAATTTAATCATTTGAATTTTGGATCTTCTCCTAACTTATGACTTATCAGAATGAGAATCCTTGTTGATTTGTATGAAATGAAAAATTATGACTAGTTGTTCATAAAAAAATGTGGAGTTAAATGATTTAACTCTATAGAAGGCACATGATTGAACTCCATTTTGTTGAATAGTTTATCAAAGGGGAAGAAAGTATCCAGCTATAGGAGATTTGTTAAGATGTATTGGGCAATTCTGATGATTGTTGATTTCACGTACTCCTAGATAGAGGAACTGCGAAATGACTAATATGAAAATTCAAAGGGTGGATGTGAAAATCATTATCCATGTTGTTTATGTTGTAGTCTTTAATCAGAAGGAACCGACAATGTTAAACTATTATCACGCTTTGAATGTTCTGTTTCTAAAGTTGTACCACAGGATGTAACTTCTACTTGAGCGTAAAGGATTTCTTTGTAAATATTTGGCTGCATTTGAGCTGAACTTTATGAGCACTCCTATTCATCTTTATGAGTTAAAGCCCCGCTACTTATATGAGGTGAGTCTTGTAGAGTTGTTTAGTTGGAGGATTCGTATCCCGATTCGAATCATGGTTCGTGGTTCGTTACAGTGTTCTCTCACAAAAAATTCACGTAAATCGAAAATGGTTATAATTTCATGATTCTAATCCATGAACCAAACGTAATTACATGAGATCTATCTCATTTTGTGGGTGATGGGGTTTTATCCTTGGGATGACGAAACCATTTTTGTAACTTTATTAGCGTCTGATCAAACCATTTCTCCTACTCTATTAAGGAAACCTCTCATTCCACTCGTCACACCTTAAGATAATTCTTTGTTTTTCTCTTTACATGCAGAGGCGCCAATAATTAAGGTTTAAGTAACGGAATCATTAAAGGCAAATAGGTATTTCATAAGCTTATTCATATACAACTAGATCTTTTTTTTTCTTTTTTTGCTGATCTCATATACAACTAGATTAATAATGCTAAAACCCAAAGTAAGAATTGTAACAAAGATGTACAAATGACTCAGGACAATACATTTTATTCAATCCTATTACAAAACAGCATGTTCTACTTCTTTAACTGAACACTAACACTGGAGCCTACTCTTATCAAAATCTAGTATGTGGATTTCAAAATGAGCATCGATCAGTTTTTGAAAGTCAAGAGACAATTCTTGGAACGAAATGGAAGGAGTTATTCTACAAAATGCTATTGCGAAATGTGGTGTATGGACAAAGTTTTGTTGGAGGGTCAAATTATAGCAATAGTTATTTGTACTTGTTCAACAATACAACCCGGTGTATTAGGAGTTATAAGCGGAGTTTGATGTATTAGGAGTTACACGCAGAGGATTTCTATTTCCCAAAGTAATCAATGTACCACGAGTTAAAAGCAGGAGTTTGATATATTAGGAGTTATAAGCGGAGGATTTCTATTCCGCAACTATTATACTCGTACTCACCAATCATGTTAAAAATACACTTTTATACTCTTTAAATACCTTGTTGATGAAGATTAGCTAACTTTTATAAATTGCTTCAAGTCTATGAAAGCTCTCTTTATTTATATGACATAAAGTGGTCATTTGTTTTTGATGTGAGATTCATGAACAGTATTATTATTATTATTATTATTATTATTTTATTGATTTGAGATCTCGGATGAGTTGTAATTGAATTGCCCATGCCAAACCACCAAGTTTTGTGGCGTTCTTTTTCAAATTTGGGTTTCCCTGAAATTAATTCAATTTCTTCCCAAAGGAATCTCTTCATTCGTAAGGCATAATATTGTTGGTTGATTTTCAAGTTTCAACCTTTACGGCATGAGACGTGTTATTGGGATCTCTCTAATTAGTATTGACATCAAATGAAAATACTTTGTCCTTGATAACTCTTAAGAAATTAGGGTGCGTTGACGGAATGATAATAAAAATAGTAATAAGAATAGTAATAGAATAGAATTAGAATGTGCTAGAATCATAAACTGATTTTTTTTGTTTGATTGAAGTTATAGAATTAATACCTAAATGAGAATTATGTTGTTTGGTTGACAACGAAATGAAATGAAAATAAACTGTATTTTGACAAAAATATCCTTAATTAATAATCCCAAATAATTTAATATTTTAATTAATTAAAATAGTAAAAAAATAATTTAATTATTGAAAAAAACTTTTTATTTGAAGGATAATAATTTAAAACCTATATTTCAATTGTAAAAAAATAATATTTGATATTTTTATGTAATAATATATTATCACAAACTCAAATATGATAACTTCTAACATCTACCATGATATGTTCCTGAAAAATATAACTTTGGCCCGTGTCAATAATATAGTCATATGCCAAGTGAAGCAAGTTCCTAGTTAATACAATGAAATATCAAAATTCTTCAGATATTTATTCGGAGGTTGTTTTTGTACCATATGCAATGAAATTTACACTGATGTCATCAGAAAGAGACCATCTTCCTGTCTTCAGAAGATCAAGACCAGTTCTTCAGAAGTTAGAAAACTTGATCACTGATGCGTACCTTTGGGAAGCTGTAAAATTAAACTCCATATTAATATAGATACAAATTTCATATGAATTCTTCGTATGCTTTTTTTCTTTTTCACCCGTCAAGTCTGTCTTTGATTTCCATCATAAACACTTGAAACAGTATTCATATTGAACATCATTGCACGTAGAATCAAGGATTGACATACATAGCTACTTGATAAAGATTTTTTATTCCTAGAAACAATCTGAAAAATGGTAAGCTACAAAAATAACTCCGCACAAACAAATTCTAAAGAGAATATGGCAGGAATAGGACTGAAAATAGGCTTAATAACAAACACATTCCCTGTGTTTTATCGAAATATTACATTCCATTTTTAGGAATGCTACAACATATACCCTATGTTTTACAAATCATGTTAAGGTTTTATAAACCGTGTTAATATCATAACCTACGTCTTTACAGATCGTGTTAAAAATCTCCTCTCTGAGAAGGTTTTAACACGATTTGTGAAACATAAGGACAAGCACAGCATATATAAATACATACATAAATATATATTTACGTATATACATATATATATATATATAAAAGTGAAATACAGCATTTCGTTATTATTTCCTAAAAATATACCTCTGAAAGAATTCCACCACCACAACCAACATCAACAAATCAAGACTCAAACTTCCTTACCAATAATTACAAGGCCAACTTAACTACGATTTGTGAAACATAAGGACAAGCACAGCATATATAAATACGTACATAAATATATATTTACGTATATACATATATATTTATATATATATATATATATAAAGGGAAATACAGCATTTCGTTATTATTTCCTAAAAATATACCTCTGAAAGAATCCCACCACCACAACCAACATCAACAAATTTCAGTCCTTCGAAAGGCCTAGGAGAACATGGATCCCTCCTGAAGCAATGAATCGAATATCACAAAAAGAAACCAAATTTCCAGTGCACGAACTCATCTTCATTAAAAAAAAAAAAACCAATTCTATACCCGAAATGCTGGCAAAGCGTGGAGCTTATGAAAGCGAGTCTCGTAGGATTCATGGCATGCAATGGTCTAAACGGACCCTCAGAATCCCACCTAATTAACCACGAAAATACAAATACAAAAAAAAATGTTAATTTTTAAGAATCTTCTCAATAGTTCATTGAAATTCCAATTTCCAAATCAAACAGAGAACAGCGAGCTCACCAGGTTTCGACAATGGCTAAGAACTTAGCTAGCTCTTTCTGATTCAACGACGACGGAGCCGAAGTGTTTGGACCAGAAGGCGGAGGAACCGGAATCGACGGAGAAAAATAAACTTGGGGAGGAGATGGGGCGTCCGAGAAGAGTCTGCCATTGGAACCGAGAAGAGGTCTCAGAAAGCTTCGTTAGGGTTCGGGAATCGAGGAGAGAGAAGCCGGTGACGGGTGGTGGATGCGTAGAGAGCTCGGAGTTGGTTCGGTAGCTTCGAAACCATGGCGTCGATGGTCAATGGCTGGAGCTCGGTGGTCGAGCAAGAAATGGGGGCTAGGGCATCAGGGAGTTTTTGGAGAAAACGTAAATCAGGGCTGAATGGAAAAGCAATTCCACAACCCCCCACGTGAATGGCAATTCACTCAAAATGAGTGAATGAGCTTTCCTACGGAAAGCCCTTTCTAACCCAAAAAATGAAACCAAACAATGAAATTAGGTTGAATGGCTTTTCCTTTTCATTCCATTCCCTCCAACTAAACACAGACTCAGAGTTATTTTATGCATTTTCAACTTAAAGTTTGCTTAGCCAAGAGTGTATTTCATTATTTTCTTTTGTGTTTTACCTTAGATTTTCTGGTTTTACATTTTATCTTGCTAAATTTTGTACTTGCGCTGTTTTTGGGTTAAGAAGTAGTAAATTGAGTCAAAAGAGGCTGAAGTATATCTAAGTTTTAGTTTGGCAAATTGCAGGGTGAAAGCAATAGCATTCTACTACAGTATTCTGGGTGTAGCTAGCAAGTGGGATGGCATCAGTGCACTATCTGGAGGAAAAAGGATAAAAACCCATGTGAGTTAATTGAGTTGTACAATAGTGTGGACCACTGCAACCCTTATCAAATGACACCTCAGCCCTTTTGTTACCCTAAGAAGGAAGTATTTTCTGAGAGAGGTAGGTAGCCGCCAAGTACAAGAGGAGAAAATAGAAGGAAATAGAGGAGTACAGTACCTTACCCAAAAAAAAAATAAGTATCAGAGACGTGAGAAAAAGAAAGAAAAAAGATCAAGGGAGAGAGTTGCTGAGAGGAGGATCCAAAGAGAAGGACAAGGAGAAATTTCAGAAGATTCAAGATCCAGCTCCTCAATTTTTCTTCTCTTTGTTAGTTTGATTCTTTTGTTATTTTTAATATTGATTAAGACATGGATTATTCTGAAAATCTGGTTCTTGTAATTACCATTATGAACTAATTTGTTAAGCTAGATCTGCTAATGGAACCGAGGTCGTAAAGATGATGGTTGCTTAAGGAATGTTGATTAATTCTACTTCATGTTCATCTATGTATGCTTAATACTTATTTATGTTTTTGACTGGCCATCAACCATAAAATACAAGACTAAGATTAGTACTGGAAGGTTAATTTTAGTTGGATCTAACATAAATGATGCAAGTTCAATATTTTTATTTGAGTTTATTGATTTGTGAATGATATAGGAATTTATTGTTCATCTTGCATAACATATAGAAATCCGAGCTTAATTTGCATTCTGAAACTAGATTCACATAGGAATATGCTACAAATGGTTGAAGAATCCTTAGACATAATGACTTCGAGAGAATCTTATGCACAACAAACGAGTTTCTGTTAACATGACATTTATGCTATAACATTCCTGCAACATTTGTTATCAGACTTGCAACTAAGGAGAAATTAGTAGGTCTAGCTGATTTACATCACTGCATACACTCCATTTTAGCATTCTTGATCTTCTGGTTAATCTTTTCTTACATTTTATTTTACATTTCTACATTTATAACAATTGAGTAATTTCTAAAGAGTTAGTTTTTATCATTTAAAACAGGTAAACTAGTTGATTTCTGCATGTAGAATTGATGATTCATTCTCTGTGGGATGATATTCGTACTTTGTACACTTTATTACTTGACTGCGACACGTGCACTTGCAAGCACAAATTACGCAGCAAGTTTTTGGCGCCGTTGCCATGGATTGAAATCATTGAAAGTATTTGTAGAAGTCAATTTATTTTTCGTTTGTTTGCTTTACTCTCATTCATTTTGCTTTTAATTTTGTAGGTTATTAACCCTTTTGCATGAATCTACATCGAGACTTGGAATTGTTGCCCTTAGATCCAGAAATTGAAAGAATATTCCGAGCTAGGAGGAGGGAGCAGCAAGGTTTAGCACTAGTGGAAGAAATGGCAGAAGGGGCAGTTGGGAACAATGGGCAGAATGTCAATGGGAACAATCTGGTCAACTTAAATATGGCTCCCCCTGTTGTAGCCGATGACAGAGATAGAGCTATTCGTGAGTATGTTGTGCCTATGTTACATGGACTTAACCCCAGAATAGTGAGGCCAGAGATTCAGGCGCCTCAGTTTGAGCTTAAGCCAGTGATGTTCCAAATGCACCAAACCGTGGGGCAGTTTAGTGGGATGCGAACTGAAGATCCTCATCTTCATCTTAGATTGTTTATAGAAGTGAGTGACACCTTTAAGCTACCGGGAGTGACAGAGGAAGCTTTGAGGCTGAAATTATTCCCTTATTCCTTGAGGGATAGAGCTAGAGCATGGTTGAATTCCTTGCCACCGGATTCAGTGGTAACATGGAACAATTTGGCAAAGAAGTTCCTCATGAAATACTTCCCTCCAACCAAGAATGCCAAGCTCAGAAATGATATTACCTCATTCCAACAAGCAGATGAGGAATCATTGTATGAAACATGGGAGAGATTCAAAGAGCTATTGTGGAAGTGCCCTCATCATGGGATCCCCTATTGGATTCAAATTGAGACATTTGATAATGGGCTCAATGGGCAAACACGCACCATAATTGATGCCGCAGCTAATGAAGCTATTTTGGCCAAGTCTTATAATGAAGCTTACGAGGTCTTGGAGAGGATGGCCAATAACAATTATCAATGGCCAACCAAGAGACTCAATGCTAGGAAGGCAGCCGGAATTCATAAAGTTGATGCCATCACAGCACTGTCAGCTTAAGTGTCATCCTTGACGAATATGCTAAAAACAATGAACATGCTGAAATGTGTAAATTTAGTGCAAACTGCTGGAATCTCTTGTGTTTACTGTGGGGAGGGGCATTTGTATGAAGATTTCCCATCCAATCTAGCCTATGCTTGCTATGTGGCCAACTTCAACAGGAACATTAATTCTTATCCAAACTTTCACAATCAAGGGTTAGGGCAACATCCAAATTTGGCATGTAGTAATCAATGAGCAAGTTCTAGTGGAGCCAATACTTGTCACAGAACTGCATATCCACCAGGGTATCCACATCAACAACAGAGAACTCAAACTACAGATCAATCCAGCTCCTTGGAGAATATGTTAAAAAGAATTTATAGCGTGGAGTGAAGCCAAAATCCAGAGTCATGATGCAGCACTGAGGAACTTAGAAAACCAGATTGGGAAGATGGCTAATTCTTTGAACAACCGACCTCAAGGTTCTCTCCCAAGCAACACCAAGGATCCAAGAAGAGAAAGGAAAGAACAGTGTAAGGCAATTTCACTAAGGAGTGGAAAAGAGATGGAGCCAAAGACAAGACCCCAGGCTGTGCAAACATAGCCCACTTCAATCTAAGATGAGGAGAATCTAATTTAGCCACAAGAAGAACAATTGAGGAATCAACAAGCAGATTCTGAACTGCAGAAAGTAACAACATTTCCACAGCATTCTGGAGCGGCAGAAAACAGTAACAACAGACCACCTCTACCATTTCCTCAGCATTTTCAAAGACATCAATAGGAGGGACAGTTTTTCAAATTTCTAGACGTTCTGAAGCAACTCCACATAAACATACATCTGGTGGAAGCCTTAGAACAAATGCCCAACTATGCTAAGTTCATGAATGACTTAGTTACTAAAAAGCACAGGCTTAGGGAGTTTGAAACGATGGCCTTGACTGAAGAATGCAGTGTAATTTTGTAAAACAAACTCCCGCCCAAGCGAAAGGATCCAAGAAGTTTCACTATCCCGTGCTCCATTGGATGCCAATATTTTGGTAAGGCATTGTGCGATTTGGGAGCTAGTATAAATTTGATGCCGATGTCCATTTTCAAGAAGTTGGGAATCAGAGAAGCAAGGCCTACCACAATGTCTTTGTAGCTTGCGGACAGATCTATTGCACTTCCTGAAGGAAAGATTGAGGATGTCCTTGTGAAGGTGGATAAGTTTATTTTTCCGGCAGATTTATAATTCTTAACTATGAAGCGGATAGATAAGTGCCTATAATTTTGAGAAGGTTATTTCTTACAACAGGGCGCACCCTAATTGATGTACAAAAAGGTGAGCTAACCATGCGAGTGCAAGATGAGTAGGTGACATTTAATGTATTTAAGGCAATGAAGTTTCCAACTGAGGTGGAGGAGTGTTCTGCGATATCATTTATTGAATCTTTGGTGGCTGAAGAGCTTGAGAGTAGTAGCCATAAGGACTTGTTGTAGTCGTCTTGGTCATCAGATTCGGATGGGGCTGAAGATGAAACTAGGGAGCAGTTAGTTTGGATAGATGCCAAACTAAGAGTGCAAGGATCTATGAGGAAGTTCGAGCCATTGGATTTGACCGACCGTGAGCACAAACCAACAAAGTCATCAAGTGAAGAACCATCAGCCATGGAATTAAAGCCCTTACCTTCTCATTTGAGGTATGCTTATTTGGAGAAATCCTCAACTCTCCCTTTGATCATTTCTGCTGAGTTGACAAAAGGATAGGAGGAGAGTTTGCTTACTATTTTAAGAGAATACCGAGGACCCATTGGGTGGACAATAGCAGACATAAAGTGTATAAGTCCCTCATTTTGCATGCACAAGATTCTCTTGGAAGATGACCAAAAAAGGGTCTATAGAGGGACAAAGAAGGATGAATCTGATCATGAAAGAAGTAGTCAAAAAAGGAGGTAATCAAGTGGCTGGACGCTGGGATAATTTATCCAATCTCTGACAGTGCATAGGTGAGTCCGGTCTAGTGTGTCCCAAAGAAAGGGGGATTATTGTTGTAGAGAATGAAAACAATTAGTTAATCCCTACCAAAACAGTAATAGGCTGGAGGATATGCATGGACTATAAGAAGCTCAATAAGACCACTAGAAAGGATTATTTCCCTCTCCCCTTTATTGATCAAATGTTGGATAGATTGGTAGGGAAGGAGTATTACTGCTTCTTGGATAGGTATTCCGGATACAACCAGATTGCCATCGCTCCAGAGGATCTTCACAAGACTACATTCACTTATCCATATGGCATATTTGCATTCAAAAGGATGCCTTTTGGACTTTGTAATGCTCGAGCCACCTTTCGTTGATGCATGATGCCTATCTTTACCGACATGGTAGAGCAGTTTGTAGAGGTTTTTATGGATGATTTCTCAGTCTTTGGGGAAACATATGAAGGCTATCTTACCAACTTGGCAAAGGTGCTGAAATGGTGTGAAGAGACTAACTTGGTCCTCAACTGGAAAAAATGCCACTTCATGGTAAAAGGGATAGTGCTGGGACACAAGGTTTCCAAGATGGGGCTTGAAGTTGATAAAGCAAAGATCGCCATAATAGAGAAACTACCGCCTCCAGCAAATGTAAAATGGCTCAGGAGCTTTCTTGGTCATGCAGGGTTCTATAGAAGATTTATTAAGGACTTATCTTAAATTTCTAAGCCTCTGTGCAGCTTATTGGAGAAGGACAACCAATTCAATTTTGATGAGGCATGTATGGCAGCGTTTATGGAGCTTGAAAAATGGCTTATCTCAACACCGATCATTGTGGCATCGGATTGGTCCCTATCGTTTGAAGTCATGTGCGATGCAAGTGACTGGGCTGTGGGAGCTGTTTTGGGGCATCGAAAGAACAAAGTATTTCACTCCATCTACTATGCTAGTAAGACACTTTCAGGGGCTCAATTGAACTATACAGTGACAGAGAAGGAACTGCTTGCAGTAGTATTTGCTTTTGATAAGTTCAGAGCCTACTTGGTGGTGACTAAAGTCAGAGTCTACACAGATCATTCAGCCATCAAGTACCTTGTGGAGAAGAAGGATGCCAAGCCACGATTAATCAAATGGGTGCTCCTTTTACAAGAATTTGCTTAGAAATCAGGGATAGAGAACCAGGTGGCTGATCACCTGTCTCGGTTGGAGAGGTCGGATGTGGGTGGAGATTCTGTGATCATTAATGAAGTTTTTCCTGATGAGCAATTGTTTACAGTTGTCCAATCTCAATTGTTGCAGTATGCTGATTTTGTCAATTACTTGTTGAGTGTGATGCTGCCTCCGGACTTGAAATACTCGCAGAAGAAGAAGTTTCTACATGACATCAAAGCCTATATTTGGGATGAGCCGTTTCTGTTTAAGCGGTGTAGTGATCATATTATTTGAAGATGTATCCCAGAAGTTGAAATTGAAGAAATTCTGAGGCAATGTCACTCTTGTCCTTATGGTGGGCATTTCAAGGGAGATCGTACAACATCGAAGATTTTACAATCTGGCTTTTATTGGCCTAGCCTATTTAAGGATGCCCATAAATTTATAGCCACATGTGATCGTTGTCAAAGGGTAGGTAATATATCTCGACATTATGAGATGCCCCTAACCAACATTCTAGAGGTGGAGTTGTTCGATGTATGGGGGATTGATTTTATGAGACCCTTCATAGCATCCTATGAGAATCTGTACATCCTTGTGGCTGTTGATTATGTGTCAAAAGGGGTAGAAGCGGCTGCATTTCCCACAAATGACTCAAAAGTGGTGATGAACTTCATGAGGAAGCAAATCTTTACAAGATTTGACACACCAAGAGCAATAATCAGCGATGAAGGGACACAGTTTTGCAACAAGTATTTTGCTACCCTTCTTGCTCAATATGGTGTGAGACACAAGATTGCCACGAGCTACCACCCACGATCCAATGGGTAAGTAGAGGTCTCCAACAGAGAAGTCAAGACAATTTTAGAGAAAACCGTTTGTCCCACAAGGAAAGATTAGTCCAAAAGACTTGATGATACGCTTTGGGCCTACAGAACAGCGTTCAAGACACCAATTGGGATGCCACCATACCAATTTGTGTTTGGCAAAGCATGCCATTTGCCTCTAGAACTAGAGCATAAGGCATACTGGCCACTTAAGCAATTGAATTTGGACATGGGGGCGGCTGGCAAAAAAAGGCTTTTGCAGCTTAATGAATTAGATGAATTTTGGCTTCAAGCATATGAGAATATAAAGCTCTACAAAGAGATGGTTAAACGGTGGCATGATAAGAGAATATTGAGCAGAACGTTTGAACTAGGGCAACAAGTTCTCTTGTTTAACTCAAGACTGAAGCTCTTCCCTAGAAAGCTGAAATCTAGGTGGTCAAGTCCATTCATGGTATCCACGGTTTTTCCCCATGGAGCGGTGGAGCTGCAAGAAAACAACTCTGGAAGGAAATTTTTGGTGAATGGCCAACGGATCAAACACTTTTGGGGAGGTCTTGTGGATCCCTACAAGACTTCTATCATCTTGCAAGAGACTTAAAACAAGGAAGTAGTCATGCTGATGACCCAAAAATAAGCGCTTTTGGGAGGCAACCAAAGAATTATTTTGATATGTATTTGTTTTTATTTTGCTGTGTTACCTTTGCATTTTAGCTTTTGTGTGTGGTTATTTAGCGGTTAGAATTAATTTTAAAATTAAATCTTATGTAGAGAAAAACAACGTTGAGAAGAAGTCAAGAAGCAGAGCATGGGGCGTGAAAAATTCAAGATGATAGTCAGTTGCCCAGAATGCTATGACTATGCGGCATCATTTTAAGTGGCATTTTGGGCAGCGGGTTTTTAAAAGAAATTCCTGTTCAGCGTTAAAAAAAATCCCGTGTTTTAAGCCCACGCAACCAAGTGTCCTTAGTGAGTTAGAAGGCCTCAAATCCACCGTTCATTTGCCCTTACATTCCTCCTTGCCCTAGTTGCTTTCTCATTCGGTTTCTAGTGCCTTATTGAACAGCCTCCGCCGTTCCACTTCCTCCCCTATCATCCCATTACCTCCAAGTTGTTTCTCTTGGGCATCTCCCATTCAACCCACACAGCCACACTTGGGAATAATCATTTGCACTCATATTCATTCAAGCATCGGCCCTAGAGGTGTCAGTTTGGGGGAAGACATTTCAACCGCCACGTAAGGGAATTCTCACTGGGTTTGTGCCTCTCTCCTATATGTTTTGCATTCTTGTTGGGTGTTGCTTTCTCTTGCAAATATTGTGATTTACGTGGTAGAGGAAGGGCATTGTGTAGAAACTATTTCTTTGTGGGTTTCCTTGAAACTGAGAGTGGGTGAGGGGCAGTGAAAAAGAGATGTGAATGAGCTTTTGTGTTTCAGAGAAAAGAAAGTTCAAGGAGAGGAACAAACTGATATTTTTGATAACCAATTGTGGGGATTTCTTGATTGGATTTCAGAATGACTTTCAAAAGTAAGGCGCAAAAGGGAAGAGCTGAGCCTGTTACGGCAGAAGCAGCGAGTTCTGCAACTGAACTTGAGCCTCCAGTTCAAGAAATAGAGCGATTTGTCTTGTCAAAGCATTAAACAGGTTTACTACATGCACAAACTTACGAGCTCTACATATGGAGAATGGGTATGTCTACAAGCAGAGCAAAACCTTAGGTTACCCAGATTTCGTTCATACAGTCATAGAGGATCATGAATGGAAAACTTTCTGCTACCATCAGCATGCTACAGTGATTCAATTGGTGCGTGAATTTTACGCGAACTACAACGTAGCCAAACCAGAATCAGTCTTTGTGAGACACTAGATCCCACTCACATCCGTAGAAATTAACAAAGTCTACAATCTGCCAGACATTGGAGATCACTTCTAGGAATTCGCTGAGGGGATGGATGATGAGCAGCTCGATGAAATCCTTCATACACTGTGTGTGGATGGAGCTGAATGGACAAACGCAAGCCGAGGTTCTAGGACATTCCTTAGGAGGCTACTCAAGCCAGGACCAAAAATTTAGTACCATTTCTTAAAGTTCCGACTGATGCCCTAGTCACCTGATCATGTGGTGCACAGAGAGAGGGTTATCCTTCTTTATAGCATTGTTGAGGGCATAAGGCTTAATGTGGGTAAACTCATCCAGCAACAAATTGTTGTGCGTGCAGGGCGGAACAATGGTGGGCTTTGGTTTCCTTCTCTTATCACACAGTTGTGCAAAGCACATGGTGTTGTTATTGAAGACTACGAGCTAAAAGAGCAGCCTCCAACGCCTATCACACTCCCTGCCAACACCAGGCTCTTACAGGATGATATGCTACTTGAGGCGGAAGCGCGCGAAGCACCTGCACCTGCCGCACCGAACACTCTAGCTCCCGAGCATCCTAACAATGATTTGGCAAAGGGTTTCCGCCGCTTGGAGTAAAGAATGAGTCACATAGAGGTGCTGCAATATGATTCCTAGCAGATGATGCGTGATTTTTAGAAATATGAGAAGCATAAAGACTTGGCTCTTCAAAAGTATTATAGAGCCAACTCCGACAGATTCCACTCATTTTCGGAGTTCCCCCAATATTTGTGTGACTCATCCTCCGATGATGATGAGCCTTGCGATGAGGAAGACGTTGCAGCTGACCTCCCAGTTCAGCACCGCTAGAGCCGCAAGAACTGAAAGTTGTTGCCTCTGTGAGGAGAACAGACAAATGGAAATCAGTCACTCTGGAGCCATCATCTCGACGATTGAGGTTGCGTAGCACCTATCACGACCTGAAGGAAAGGACCGTGATTATTGGAGTTTAATTTAAAATTTAACTTAATTAAACTGGACTGTTTAACAAAATCACAAAAATAAATACATAAATATCAATATAGTTTGCTCTGGAGACCTTTTTTCACAAATAATATTTAAAACAGTCCATAAAGTCCAAGGAAAATAGTACAACTCTGGGACAATGTCAACCAATACAATTTACATACAAAAATATAGTACATCTCAGAATTAAAATTGTAAATCCGAAATAAACGTACCGATTCGAATCTCGCGCCTTCAATCCATTGGCATCCACTTGTCACGTTGTAAATCTAAACTGCTAACTTTGGAGGATGGATTTAAAACATTGAAAACATAATAAAAGTGAGCGGAATGCCCATTATGATATAATTTTATAAAAGATTATAAAGAAAAGTACTCACGGTCCGAAGACATACACCCGGAACCGATCATATAATTTTATAAAACATTGTAAATAAAGGTACTCACGGTCCGAAGATATACACCCGAAACTGATCATACAATTTTATAAAAAAAAATACTCACATAGTAGTAGCAAAATATCAGTATAATGAAAATGTGCAAAGCCATACACCACTGAGCAAGAAGTGGTAAAATGTTTGTATAATGAAAATGTGCAGAGCCATAACACCACTGAGTAAGAAGTGGTAAAATGTCTGTATAATGAAAATGTGCAGAGCCATAACACCACTGAGCAAGAAGTGGATCCGTACGAGTTTCGGGTCCTGCCCCCAAGGATACAATTCCCATATCCGATCTCTGAGGCCACACCGCGTTTTATCATTTTTTAAAATATTTCATTTTAAGAAATGATACTTTTAAAAATCTCATTTCCAAAAGTCATTGGAAAGTTAATAACATTATTCATGCTATTCCTTTAAAATCATTTTCTTTCAACATGTTTTGTTTTAAAATATTTTCATTGACCAAAATCATTTAAAGTAAGTCTAACAAGGATATAGACAAGAATGTCCTACCTCTTCGCAATTTAATCTACGAATAACTTCACGTTGTCCAACAACCTATTCTTAAAGCTCCATGGCTCGCTCTGAACCTCAACTTGATTTGCCTTGAACTGTGTGCACAGTTCGGTAAACTTTTCAATGGAGTCAAATTAGCATAGACAGAGGTCACCGTTGCATTCAACACATCGAAACGAGTCAAGATATGGTCTTAGATCTTCAATCGAACATAGGGAACCTCCAGTACTGAGACTCACCGGATCCGGCCACCGGCGGCGGCGGAAGTTGCCGGAGCATATTTTTGTGGCGGACTTGGGTCCTACCCCCTCCCTAAATCAACCATTCTGAGTTCAGTGCCGTCAATTTCATCAAATTCGGCCTCTATCTACTCCGATCAAACCCAAAAATGTCGGCAAAATCCGGTGAGTTGGTTCCCGATTCTCCAGCAATGGAACCTCAAAATTGGCTGAGGGCTTTCATTACCCGTGATCCTATGAGCATTTAGACATAAAAATCACAATGATTTAACGGTTGGATCATCGGAACCACCCTCCACCTAAACGGCGGCGGAGACGAGCTCCGATCTCAGGCAAACGGTGGCAGATTCGGGCTGCTAAGGGTAGCTTCTTGCTCTACGTCATCCACTGAGTCCAACAGCATTGACGGTGTCAAAAACGGATGCTGGAATAGGGCACAACAGAGAGGAGGCGCGGCGGCCGAAATGGGCAGCTCCTGGGACGGTGCTCTAGCGAGAATCGATGGGTGAGATGGCATGGGTTTTGTTCGTCTCATCGATCTAAGTCCATAGGGACTGGAATCACTCCGATCGGAGGTCAGACGGCAAAGTTACGATGGCAAGAAGTTCCAGTGGTTTTCAGACATTTTGCCGGCGACTACGGCTGTTTTCGGCGGAGATGAAGGTCGTGCGGCATGTCAACGAGTCCATCTCGGTGAGAGCTTTCTGATGGTGTAGGCGGTATCGCGAAACAACACCGGAATCTCACCGGTGGTAGGTGGCCGGCGTGGAGAGAGAGAGTAAACGTGGGAGAGAAAGAGAAAGAATAGGAGAGAAAACGAGAAAAAGAAGGAAAAATAAAATAAAAAAAAGAAAAATGGGCTAGGGTTTTCTGTACAAATTTAATAATTAGACTTTAAAGTCCAATTTGAATAGAGTATAGAATGACTCATTATTTCTATTCTGAAAAATTGGCTACCAACACTTAATACTGTTTGAGGGACAACATTGTCAATTTCAAAAGAATCATTTTTAAAGGGAAAGGGTTTTTTATATGATAATTATAATTGAGAATCTTTCATTAATATCAGATTAATTAACACTAACCACCAAATTTTATTAATTAATCTCAATTAATTTAACCGGATGTTACAACGCCTTGAAGTAATTTTGATGAGGAGGACATCAGCTGCTTTGACCACTCAAGGAAGTTCTTCATTGCTTAATTGACTTGTTGCTGCGTGGCTTTTGTTTTGTTTTACTGTCTTTACCTGTGCTTTGTGTTTCTTCACTTTCATTTTGCATTTTCTTATGTTTTCTTGTTTTGTGGATGAATTTCTTGCACTAATGATGATTTTGCTGGATTTGAATATAGTTTTTAGACAAGCATGATTTCCATCAAGTTTTGTCCTTAACTTCTTAATGATTGTCTTATTCAACATATGTGATTTTTCTTCATTTGGGCATTCAGCTTTGTGTCATTGATTTCTTGAATGTCTGGAGACAGATTTTGTACATGTGTTCTGTGCTTAACTCTCACAAGCTTTAGAACTTGCTTAATTCACTCTTGAGGTGAAATCCTAGGTTAATCATTTACCAAAGAAATGATTTGGGCCATCTTTGGACCGTTTGAGCCTTTTAAGCAAACCTTAATATATTGAATCCCTAGTATACCACTTTTGTGCCTATGGTGTCCTTCTTCATTGTCACCTGCACATACTAGCTTAGCCTTAAATAAATCTCCTAATTCTTAACCCTCACCCATAAGCATATTAATCATTCTATGAATTATTATGAGCTATGCCAATATGGGAGGAATGGTGTATCTTCATCCTCTAAGTTGCTACTTTTCACCACGTTAAGGACAACGTTCATTTTAAGTTTGGGGGTGGAGGGAATTTCCTGTTAAAAATAAATGAAAATTTATGCTTCGCTATTTTGGTATGCTTAGCAACCAAGATAAGAGCAAACAAAAGCACTTTAGATTGTGACTTTGCTAAGTAACCATGTGTCTTCATCACAATTATTGACATTTGCGTAAAAAGGCAATTGTGGCATTTCAAGTAGATTCTAAAAAAAGTAAAGGAAAATTGAACAAAAATGAAGAAGAAAGGGGAGTGATGAAGAAGGAATGGTTGACAAGGAAAAGTAAGAGTTAAGTTTAGGGGTGCTGCTTGAGTATGTTATTTGAGCTTCTCTAAGGTTCTAGAATTATTATGTGCTTTAAAAGTGAATTGAGCAAAAATATCATCTCATAGCTTACCTTCACCCCAGCCTAACATTTCAAGCTTAAAAAGCCCTATTGATCCTGGGTAGTGCGTTGATTTATATTAGTGGAGAAAGTGTTGAAAAGTGAGCCTATAAAGTTTGAAAATCTGCTTATAGAGATTCTTAGCTTAGAGCATGTGTGCATTGTCCTATCTAGATTGACTAATGATGATATTGCACTTGGCTATTCACACACACAAGAAAGGTCCATTTGGAGAAGAGGCAATCTTTTGAAATTAAGTTCAACACTTGGGTAGAAATTATTTTTTTCTTTAAGCTATGTTCCTAATCCAGCTTTTGAGGGCAACTTTCTCGAGAATTCATCCAATAAACTAGCACTTCTTTTCTTTTGATTCATTGTTGTTTTTAACTTTTGTTTATGTTTTTGTTGTGTCTTGATACTTTAAGTTTGAGTGTGTGATAACTCTAAGAGATTAGAGTTATCTTATGCATTTTAAGCTTAAAGTGTGCTTAGCCAAGAGTGTATTTCATTGTTTTCTTCTGTGTTTTACCTTAGATTTTCTGGTTTTGCATTTTATCTTGCTAAATCTGTACTTGCGCTATTTTCGGGTTAAGAAGCAGTAAATTGAGTCAAAAGAGGCTGAAATATATCTAAGTTTTAGTTTTGCAAATTACAGGGTGAAAGCAGTAGCATTCTGCTACAGCATTCTGGGTGCAGCTGGCAAGTAGGATGACATCAGCGCACTATCTGGAGGAAAAGGACAAAAATCCATGTGAGCTGATTGAGCTGTACAGTAGTGTGGACCACTGTAACCCTTATCAAATGACACCTCAGCCCTTTTGTTGCCCTAAGAAGGAAGTGTTTTTTGAGAGAGGTAGGCAGCCGCCAAGTACAAGTGGAGAAAATAGAAGGAAATAGGGGAGTACAGTACCTTACCGAACAAAAAAAAAAGTACCAGAGACGTGAGAAAAAGAAAGAAAAAAGATCAAGGGAGTGAGCTGTTGAGAGGAGGATCCGAAGAGAAGGACAAGCAGAAATTCCAGAAGATCCAAGATCCAACTCCTCAATTCTTTTTCTCTATGTTAGCATGATTCTTTTGTTATTTTTGATGTTGATTAAGACATGGATTATTCTGGAAATCTGGTTCTTGTAATCACCATTATGAACTAATTTGTTAAGCTAGATCTACTAATGGAATCGAGGTTGTAAGGATGATGGTTGCTGTTGTGTGATATTTATGCTCGCAAGTGCACGTGTCGCAAACAAGTAATAAAGAGTGAATAAGAGTGTCGATCCCACGAGGATTGAGTCACCAAAAGTAGATGTTGGAAGTTGTAAATTCAACAAAACAAGTAATGAATGAATGTGGCACAAATTCACTAAAATGATGTAAATAAAATGGACGCCGATGAAGTGCAATCTAAATGGCTAACAGTAACAAGAACGTAATGATGGGCTGTAATTCAGTGGTGAAAATGAGCTAGGTCTGCTAACTTCCCCTCAATTGCAAGTCTGACTAAAATGTTACCTAGAATGCTGCAGCATTTACTGGTCATGTTAACAGAAACTCTGTTATTGCATAAAATTCTTCCGAATTAGTTATGACTAAGGTTCCTTAAACCATTTCCAGCATATTCCTATGTGAATCCAGCTTCCAGAATGCAGATTTAAACTCAGGTTTCTTTTTAAGTTATGCAAGGTGAATAATATATTCCTATACCATCCACTAATCAACAACTAAGCAAGGTTATTGAACAAGCATCACTCATATTAGATCCGATTAAAACTAACCCTTCCAGTATTAATCTTAATCTTGTATCCTAAAATTGATGGCCAGTCAAGAATAGAAATAGGCATTAACACACATGAATGAACAAGAATAGTTTAATAGCATCTCAGAAACAAATTGTCATCCTTACAACCTTACTTCCATTAGCAAACCTAGCTAAAACAATTAGTTCATAAAAAGCTTTACAAGATTTAAAGTTCCAGAATAATCCATGGCTAAATGAGTAACTAAATACCAAAAGAGAATTAAGCTAACAGAAAGAAGAAAGAGTTTCAGCTGGATTTGGGATTCCTCTTTGTCTCGCCTTGCTTCCTTCAACCTCCTGCTTTCTTTCCTTCACGTCCTTGTATTCAGTTTTCTGGAGATAGGTACTCTCTGTTTCCTTTTCTTTTTCTCAGCTCCCCTCTTATGTTTTTTTCTTTCTTGGTAACGTACTGTCTGTTCTCTCCAGTGGGAGTGCTCTCTGTATTTTCGTCTCCAGCCCTCAGCCCCCCAGAATGTCCCTTTTTTATTTCCTCCTTCACGTCTCTATTTTCTTTTTTTTTTCTTTCCTGGCGGCTGCCTTTTGTTTTCAGAAAGCATTTCCTCTCTAGGGCAACAATAGGGCTGAGGTGTCACTTAATGATGTGTGCAGGGGACCAAAATGACACCTGCTCATCCAACTCACACGGGTTCCTTTTGTCTGCTTTCTCTAAGTAGTGCGCTGACATCATCCACATGCCACAGCTGTTCCCAGAATGCTGCAGTATTTAGTCCAAGAATTTCCTGCAACGCGCACACACAGGGCTGAGTGGACTTTCTTCCTCTTTTTAATTCAAAATCATCAAATTTTACTACAAGTACAGAATTCAGCCATAGCAAGTGTAAATTATAAAAAAATCTAAGTTAAAACACAAAAGAAACTAGTAAAATCACTCTTGGTCAAGCAACTTTTGAGCTAGAAAACCATTAGATAACTCTAATTTCTTAGAGTTATCAATTGCTTAAGGAATGTTGATTAATTCTACTTCCTGTTCATCTATGTTTGCTTAATGTTTATTTCTATTTTTGACTGGCCATCAACCATAGAATACAAGACTAAGATTAATACTGGAAAGGTTAATTTTAGTTGGATCTAACATAGATGATGCAAGTTCAATATTCTTGTTTGAGTTTATTTATTTGTGAATTGTATAAGAATATATTGTTCATCTTGCATAACATATAGAAATCCGAGCTTAATTTGCATTATGAAACTAGATTCACATAGGAATATGCTGGAAATAGTTGAGGAATCCTTAGACATAATAACTTCGGGAGAATCTTATGCACAACAAACAAGTTTATGTTAACAGGACATTTATGCTATAACATTCTTGTAGCATTTGCTATCAGACTTGCAACTAAGGGGAAATTAGTAGGTCTAGCTGATTTACATCATTGCATACACTCCATTTCAGCATTCTTGATCTTCTGGTTAATCTTTTCTTACATTTCATTTTACATTTCTGCATTTATAACAATTGGGTAATTTCTGAACAGTCAGTTTTTATCATTTTAAAAGGGTAAACTAGTTGATTTCTGCATGTACAATTGGTGATTCATTCTCTGTGGGACGATATTCGTACTTTGTACACTTTATTACTTGACTTCGACACGTGCACTTGCAAGCACAAATCATGCAACAATCCTTACTTTGCATTCTTGGATGGAATCTCTTTTGTCATGCACATCATATGTAACCACATCATGACTAAGATGAATCTAACAAACCCGCAGCAGCTATGTGAAGTCATAATGTCATACCTCTCACACGGGTTAGATCATTTATCCCGTTTTTAATGTCTCAAATAGTATCTAACTAATTGTGTTATGTCACGTTCGTTAATAAACTCAAATATTAAAGTATAAAAAAGTTACTTAAAAAACAATAAAGCATTTCATATTTTCAAGTACTATCATTATTATAAACCATTTTAGATACTAAATTTGGAGAGGGAATCCAAGTCTCAAACATAGAGCAAAGACGAGTTTGTAGCAATTTAAGTTATTTATTGTCTAAGAAATCATCTATTCAGTTTTTGATGTCCGTAAAGGTGTAGCAAACTATATTATGTAACGTCATTTAGAAGACTCAAACATTTAAGTATAAAAAAATGAATTAAAAAGCATTTTAAATTTTTAAAATTACGTGACATAATATCATTGTTTATACACCAATTTAGACACCAAAATCGGAGAGAGAGTCCGAATCTCAAACAAAACATAGAGCAAAACCGAGTCTCATAGACAATTTAAGTTATTTAGTATCTAAGATATTCTTTTGGGTGTCTTGAACTTTGTTTGTCAAACGATGTTGAGAATATCAAGATTAAGAAACCTTCTCTCTCTCTTCCTTGTATGGTTCCTGGGTTGACATTTGTACTTATGACAACATTCGTGCTTCTTGCTCACCTGAGCAATGAGTTATCCGTTCCAACTCCTTTTGGATGTAGCTGAGGTAAACAGTAGTTAATTACATATCTAATAGCCAAGGATTGAGTTGATTTCAAACTAGAGTCGCCTCTGAAATATCTGTTGCTGAAAATAAGAAAGAAAGGAAGTCAACTACGCCTCAGACTCATGCTTTGTACTAGGCTAAGTTTAAGCTTCTGTGTAGTATGCAGTTATTGTTAGGAATGATGTTTTAAAAGTATGAGATGTAATAAGACATTTATTATTTATTTAATAAAAGAGTTTATTCATCATTTTATGTGTATATATATTTGTGAATATTTTATGAATATTAATGAAAATTCCATAATTATTTATGTGACTTTAAACATTGTATATAAGTGTTATATGCGGGACGATAATGTTTAAGGATAATAATAAAAAAACAATGTTCATAATGAATTTGATTAAAGTTCGGAATCTTTAATTAAAACATTACTAATATATGTCATTCCCATTTCGAATGGAACGGTGTTATCCGCACTGTTAATATGGTGAGATATTGAATGAATGTATTTCGCATAATAAGATTATGTGAAACAGAGACATAGACACAATATGAATTTCTAATAATTTCTGTTAAGTATAGAAATTCTAATTGAGTCTACCGATGGTCATATATAGAATGATCTTAATCTTGAGTTCTTAACAAACTCCTATTAATGGATTTGTGTCTTTTGATTTACTCGGTGCGGATTCTGAGACCCTGAATCATATTCCTTGTATTTTGGAGACACGATGAAATAAGTAGCCGGGAATGTTATTATACGAGATGGAATCCATTCCTTCTTGAGAAAGAAGCAGATAAATAATTCTCTTGAGTGTTGATTCGGTACTTGGATTAGTAAGAGTGCTCTGGTTCATGAATGTGTTTTATGAATCACTATCCATTAGAGAATCAATGGTACTCAAGGATGAAGATATAATTAGAGAGGTTAACGGATTTTACTTAGCTGTAATTATGAATTATTTATTGAGGATTGATCTATATGCAATGACTATATTAAATGGACACTTCACAGTTTAGAAGTAATTTATGTCTATAATTTCGAGAGTGCAATTCCAAGTTTATAGTGGAGTAACTATTAGAATTAATGGAATTAATTAATTAATTAAAGTGTTTAATTAATTATTAATTTTATTGGAGCTCGGGATTATAGGTCCATTAGTCCCCGCGTCGTCCTTGTAATTCTACCAGACATAAAGGGCAAAATGGGAATTTTATAATTCTAAAATTAAACACTCAAAAATAATTAATTGAGAATTAATTATTATTTAAATAATGTGATTATTTAAATTTGAATTTGAATTGTGAAATAATTTAAATTTATCATTTTAAACTTATTTGATAAGTTGTTCAATTTATGATTCAAATTAATTTAAGTTTGACTTAAATTGGAATTTGAATTTGAATAAAAATTAGACTGCAGGATAAAGGATAATTTTCTCTTCCTTCCCTATCAATATTTGGCGCCTACCACAAGGATAGGATCACCTAGGTTGGCCAGCCATCTTGAGGATAAGGAGTAGGAGACTTTTGTTTCAAATTCAAATAGGAGATAATTAACAAACTTTATCTTAGAAATAGAGATTGAATTCCTTCTAGAAGTTTGACTTCTACTCTATAAATAAGAGGACCTATTTTTCTAAGTGTGGCCGAAATTCTCTATAGAGTGAGAGGAAAAATATTTTTCTCCAAAAAAATTTCACATCGTGCATGTGTTGGTGTTTGTGGAAATTCAAGTGTTTATTCTAACCCGTTTTGTCTCAGGTATGCCCACACACACGTCTTCATAGATTCTAGGAATTGACGTGGAAGACATTGGTTTTCTAAATACAAGGCTTTAGAGCAAGAATTGTTCGAGGTCAAAGAACTCAAGTTATTATCCTAATCGGCTGCCAGGTATTATTAGTAATTGAGTTCTTAATAAATGAATTAATGTGATTAATTTATTCGTGCATAAATTAATATAATCTATAGAATATCTCAAAGATTTTAAGAAAATTTTGGTTATACTTAATCCGCTATCTCCATGCTTCCGCATCCGAATTCGATTCGGAAACCAACAGTTATATCAATGGATGAGATTTTAAGCTTCTGTTGTACCCAGCTTATTAAAAATTATTTTATTTAGCGCATAATTGGGCCCGGCCGATTATCCTAACATCGTGGATAACTAGACTTAATTTGGGTCTACCAGTTGGGTTAGCCTTATAAATTAGAAGAATTTGGGTCCTCAAAGGGAGAGTTCTTTCACCCAAAAGGAATATGACTTAGGGTGTGTTCGGCTGCCTAGAAAACTTAAAAAAAGACAACTCGAGTTCAAACTTTATTCACGTTCATGTTCTTTTAAGTTTGAACTCGAGTTTGAGACTAAAACTCGAGTTCAAGTATCCCCTTCAACTCAAGTTCAGAAACTCAAACTCAAATTAATTAACAGTATTTTTTATATTCTTAAAAATACTATAACTTTTTCGTTTTAATCCTGATTGAGATGATTTTTTTTCTATGCGTTGACAACGAAAAGAGGAATAAAACCCCACTCATATACCCTATTAAAATTTTTCATCACCATTGAGTTTTTATTAGAATACTATCTAAATACAAATTTAAGTTTTAACTCACTCAAATAGAAACTCAAAAAAGGATTCTTATCTCGAACCATAACTCAAATATACACAACCAAACACAAACTCAAGTTACAACTTCAACTCAAGTTATAACTCAAATTCAACTCAAAAATTACACTCAAGTCACACTCCAAAAGAACAGACCCTTAATTTGTTGAAATTTTCATTCACTCTCTTGTCCTCAACAGTGGACGTAGCTCTTATTCTAAGAGTGAATCACTATAAATTTCAGTATCATTATTTACCTTTAGTATTTTATTTATTTTTGCTCATATAATTGATGTTATTTCAATCTTGTCATAATAAGTGTGGTAGTGAAGATTAAACAACGATCACGTGCCTTAATGCTATGTTTGGTAGGAAGGAAAGAAAATAGGATAGAAAGGAAATATAAAAGTGATGAAAAATATCAATGATGGAAAGAAAATTGATTTTCTTTTATGTTGTTTGGAATGAGAAGATGGAAAGAAAATGAGCTTATCTTCACTTGTTTGGTATTGGAAGTTAAATTGGAAGGAAAGAAAAAATCTTACTCGTAAATTACTTTTATACCCTTAAATTTTTTGCTTGAATGTTGATGAAGAAAAGGGTAGTTTAGTAACTTTGCTCATTTTAATGAGTTATCCTCATTTTTCATCCCATTTTCTGCCCACTTATGGAAAGAAAAAAAATGATGGGGCCCACATGTATTATTTTTCACTCTATTTTCTCTTTCTTTATCTTTTCTCTCCTACCAAACAACCTACATTTTCATTTTTTCTCTCAAAATCCCTCCACCTTCTTCCTTCCTTCTACTTTTCTTTTCTACCAAACATACTATAAATGTTATTTTTAAAATTCTCTTTTATTAATTATTTATTTTCTTATTTGATTGTAGATAACCACATCTACAGTTTGGCGCCCACCGTGGGACCTCTTTTTCACCATACTTAGGGAGTCTTCGCCCTTCACACACCCACCGCCGTGGCAGACAACTAAACATCAACAGTTTGTCAATATTTCGACTATCATAGTTCGGTCCATATTTTATGAATTTTTGTGTATTAAATAAACATATGTGAAAGAATAGACTACAAAGCATGAGACACCCACAATTTAACCGCAGTAAATACAAGTAATAAGACCTCTCTATTTGGGGCCCTGATCACTTGATTTCTAGATGCTTACTGGCAACACAATGTATAAATGTTCAGCAATCAGATAAATTTAGGGGTTGTTGTTTTCATAACTCAAGTCACAACTTTAAGTTTTATTGTTATAGTGTTTTTCTCTCACATACACAACTTAAGTTGAGAACTTGAGTTGTGAAAAAAATAATCCTATAATTTCTTGACACCCAGGAATCTTCAAAATGAATACTGTACGAAAAATATGATAATAGAAATCGAAATGAACAGGTAAATTGGAATGAACAATCACAGTAAACAAAGCTTCTATTTGGATTTAGCCATGTTATTTTCTTTTGTTTTTGGGGCTATTCTCACCAATTCCTCTAAAAGTATAGGTTCATTCTCACTTGATTTCTCGATGCTTACTGGCAACACGATGTGTAAATGTTCAGCAATCAGACAAATGTAGGGGTTGTTGTTTTCATACTCAAGTCACAATTCAAGTTCTATTGTTACAGTGTTTTTTCTCACAAAAATTTAAAATTAACTTTTTTGTTATAGTGTTTTTCTCTCACATACACAACTCAAATTGAGAACTTGAGTTGTAAAAAGAACAACTTAATAGTTTCTTGACACCCGAGAAAAGTCGACATGCAAAAGTTCATACTTGGTTATCATCATATTAAATACTGTTAGAAAAATTGAAACGAACGGGTAAATTGGAATCAACGATCACAGTAAACAAAGCTCCCATTTCGATTGAGCCATGTTATTTTCTTAAAGTGAATTTATGTGTGTAATTACCCATAAATTATACCTATAAATTTTATATTTTATATTTAGAGAAATCAGAAAAGACACCTCATGTATTTTAGACTGTTTCACAATTATACTTTATTTCGAGTTTATGCATATTTTTACTTTTAAAGGCTATTTTTTTACATTTAAAGACTATTTTTACTATAAAAAAGAATTAAAAAACTAAAATTTCTCGGACATAAATATATTTATAATAATCAAAATCAACTTTCTTTCTTTTTTTTTTTTAATTTTACTATCGTTGTCAACGTTTTAAAAGTTGGGAGACTGGATTGCAAAATATAAAATGACCATTTTTTGTTTTTGGTTAATCGGTTATTGACTCTGATCTATTAGTATTGTATCACTGATTAACAAGGATTAGTCGTTGATTAACTCTGGTTAATCACTTTTTATTTTTTATTGGACAAGCCATTCATAGAAAGAACCTTTTAAAATTTCCTATAATCCCCTTACAAAATTAAATGATTGAGGACCGAATATATTATATACTAAGCATTGCGGGACTATTTGAGCCCTTTAATATTAAATTCACCACCACGTCAAAATATAAATGCAGAGGCATAATTGCAATGTAAAAAAATTGAAAACGGTATATCCGACTTTACTGTCATAATTTTTATTAAGTTTAGGTACTCTATAACACTACTTAATATAATAATAATTCATCAAAATTAAACTTTATAAAACTTGTCAATTCACACCCCCCTCCAAAAAAAAGTCTTAAGGGTAGAAGTGTCAAAAACACTTATTTTTAATGCATGAATTTAGTTATTAATTTGCTACTTGAGATTAGAGGTATCAAAAGGACCGGGCCTGGTTGGGCCGCCCTTTTGATCCCTAACCCATGACGGGCTTAGGTTGTGCTTGACCCTACAGTATAGGGCTGAGTTTAAAGAGAGACCCTCAGTCCCAGTTTTAGCCCTGACCCTTGTCCTTTAGGACCAGGGCCAAGGGCTAGGCTACTAAGCCTAACCCTATAGGGCCTTTAGCAAGCCGGCCAGTAAGGCCGATCCATTTTAAAATTTAATTTTTTATTTTCAGATTTAATAACAAAAAAGAGAAACAAAAAAATAATATCATATACCATAAAAAGATGTGATTTTATTGAAATAATATTAATCATTATAAGAAAATGACTGCCACAAAGGAAAAAAGAGGGAAGTATAAAATACGTGGATAATTAAGTTACACTGCGGCCTAGTTGCTTCTCGAGCCTGGGCTGCGCACAGGCTTGGACCGTGCTTAGACCCTTTACGGGCTAGTGTCGTGCCCATGCTACGGGCTAGTGTCGTGCCCGTGCTACGGGCTTCATAGATGAGATCCAACCATAACCCTTCGGCGTGCCGGACCAGCCCGGACCGCAACAGTTTAGGGCTGGGCCAGGCCGAATCTTGTATTGTTGCGGGACGGTCCGACCTAATTGATACTTCTACTTGAGATGACATTCAAATCCAACAAATCTCTTGCTTAGTTTCACATGCTTTGCTAGACTGGCATTCATATTTCATTTACAACATGCTCAACTAATCACTACGTTCTTCCCTTTGGAGCTGAAAAGAAAAGAACACAAAAGAAATGACAGACAAGAACTTCATTAAGAATGAGTATTGCCAAACTACTGAACAAATTAGCAAAACTTAAGTGGAAGAAACTAGTTGTCTCCCCTAAATACAAGTCATCTTTACAGCTTACATATATTTCAGACAAAATACATCTAGCCTCCCTCTTTTATCTTATTCCCACAGATTATAAAGAATATATCAACCACAAAACTTTTAGTTTTTAAGAGAGTTTCTCTGGTAATCCCTATAAAAATGGATTACCGATAGTTCTTTACTTTTCAGCCGTCAAATCTGTATCAGAATCTGTTATGTATACTTTTTCAATCTGATGTGATTTTGAGCTAGTTTTTAAATTACTAGCCGACACTACCATTGGTCATCTCATAGTTACAACTGGGATCCTTACCTGGTGACCCCTACTGCCTTTCATTAAAACCTCACCAAAATTGTAGCTTCCGGTCACAGATCAAACCGTGAGACTTATTGAGAATTTCCTCGATGAATCGGGTCTTAGAGTCATTGTTGGCAGGCTGGCTTCAATCGCAATTGCCGGAGCCATTCTGGTTTTGATCACATAGGTTTCTCCTCGGCCACGTTTGTAATCATTCGAGTAACAATTTTTGATCCCACGAGATGAGAGACAGTGGTTGATGGGGTGTTAAGATGAAAGGTGTGAGTTTTGACTTTTGGCAAAGAGGTTTTGTTTCTTAAGTCAATTTTAATGTTGAAAAACAGAGGTGCAATAAGTGGGGGAAGTTGAGAGAGGAACAAGAAGCTGTTTTGTTGATGGCTCTTGCCTATGGTCCTCTAAAATCTGAGAAAGAAAACTAGAAAGGAAGAATTTCAAAGAGAGAACCCCTCATCAGTAGCATTGAAAATCATGAAAGAAAAAACACCAAAATGCCCTCCTTTTTTTAAGTGCTTAACAGGTTTACTTTCAAAAAATGAGGGGTGATATTAGGACAACCCTAGTATGTTTGGTAGAAAAGAAAAGTAGAAGGAAGGAAGAAGGTGGAGGGATTTTAAGAGGGAAAATGAAAATGTAGGTTGTTTGGTAGGAGAGAAAAGATAAAGGAAGAGAAAATAGAGTGGAAAATAATACATGTGGGCCCCACCATTTTTTTCTTTCCATAAGTGGGCAGAAAATGGGATGAAAAATGAGGACAACTCATCAAAGTGAGCAAAGTTACTAAACTACCCTTTTCTCCATCAACATCCAAGCAAAAAATTTAAGGGTATAAAAGTAATTTACGAGTAAGATTTTTTCTTTCCTCCCAATTTAACTTCCTATACCAAACAAGTGAAGGTAAGCTCATTTTCTTTCCATCTTCTCATACCAAACAACATAAAAGAAAATCAATTTCCTTTCCATCATTGATATTTTTCATAGGGGTGGCAATCCGGGTAGCGACACGACGACACGACTCGAAACCCGCACGAAATTAGCGGGTTTGGGTTTATCATAAATAGGTCCGGGTCAGAATCAGGTCGAACCCGTGAAACACGATTAAATAACACGTCATTTTCAGGTTGACCCGCCAACCCGCAATTGACCCGCCATAACCCGTTTATTAAACGTGTCATATATAGGTAACGCGATTATACAACCCATTTATTACCCGTTTATTACCTGTTTATTACCTAGGTTAAAAAAAAGTTTAACTATTCACTATTCTCTTTCTCTAATCTCCCTCGTCCATCTCATTCCCACACTCACTCCCATCTGCGGCCGCCTCTCTCTCTCTCCACTCTCTCTCAACTCTCTCAGTCTCTCGGTCTCCTCTCTCATCTGCGGCCGCTGATCTCAGTCCACCAGACCACCGCCGCTTCTCATTTCTTCTTCTTTCTCTTCTTCTTCTTTCCTCTCCACTCGCCACCGGTGTTTCTCCGCTGCAAGCAAAAACAGTCACCGGTATTTCGCCTCCATTTTTCTTTTCCCTAACTTTGCTTGTTCTTGCTTTGTACATATTTTGATTCAATCTTGGAGAGGTAGGGGAAAGGGGAATAGATTTGACCGAGTAGTTGGTTCTTGGTAATATATTGGTTATAGCATATTCTTCTCTTAATCGTTTATCTTAAAGTTTTCGTTACAAGTAGTGTTTTATCTTTTGTTTTTGTTTTTTTTGGTTTTTTTTTAAACCACCTCAGGCGGTGTATTTTGGAGGATTGTTTTGGACAAGTTATATCATGGTTTTTCTTTCTGCGATATTAAGCTACATTTTCCCAAATCATGTTTTGCTTAATCTTTTGATAAGAATGTGGAATTTGTGCTTACAAGCTGGTCATCTTTCTTTCTAGTTTATGCGACTGATGTTGACGATATGAACAATTGGCGGTTGTTGTGATTAAGAAATCGTCGTTTCTTATCATAGGGTGCCCATTTATTAAACGTGTCATATATAGGTAACACGATTATACAACCCGTTTATTACCCGTTTATTACCTGTTTATTACCTAGGTTAAAAAAAAAGTTTAACTATTCACTATTCTCTTTCTCTAATCTCCCTCGTCCATCTCATTCCCACACTCACTCCCATTTGCGGCCGCCTCTCTCTCTCTCCACTCTCTCTCAACTCTCTCGGTCTCTCAGTCTCCTCTCTCATCTGCGGCCGCCGATCTCAGTCCACCGGACCACCGCCGCTTCTCATTTCTTCTTCTTTCTCTTCTTCTTCTTTCTCTTCTTCTTCTTTCCTCTCCACTCGCCACCGGTGTTTCTCCGCTGCAAGCAAAAACAGTCACCGGTATTTCGCCTCCATTTTTCTTTTCCCTAACTTTGCTTGTTCTTGCTTTGTACATATTTTGATTCAATCTTGGAGAGGTAGGGGAAAGGGGAATAGATTCGACCGAGCAGTTGGTTCTTGGTAATATATTGGTTATAGCATATTCTTCTCTTAACCGTTTATCTTAAAGTTTTCGTTACAAGTAGTGTTTTATCTTTTGTTTTTGTTTTTTTTGGTTTTTTTTTAAACCACCTCAGGCGGTGTATTTTGGAGGATTGTTTTGGACAAGTTATATCATGGTTTTTCTTTCTGCGATATTAAGCTACATTTTCCCAAATCATGTTTTGCTTAATCTTTTGATAAGAATGTGGAATTTGTGCTTACAAGCTGGTCATCTTTCTTTCTAGTTTATGCGACTGATGTTGACGATATGAACAATTGGCAGTAGCTTTGATTAAGAAATCGTCGTTTCTTATCATAGGGTGTCATTTTTTAGTTAAATTATGTCGTATTGGTGGTGGCTTTGATCAAAGATTTGAAGGGTCACACGGGAGAGAAGCATCTGTGAGGAATAGGATTCTTGTTTTTGATGGTTTAAATGGTTCAAACTATTTTTTTACTTTTTGCAAAATAAAAATTATTTTTTATTTTTTGCAAAGCAAAGAGTTTGAACAAATAGGAGCCTTTATAGACTCGGGTTGATAATCAACTCAGTTTTGTCTCAAGTTTAGAATGTGCTAAAACAGGATTCAAATGAAATGAAAGGAAATAAGCACAATATTACTGAAGTAGCTAAGAACAGAACAATGTTTAAGAGCAGGGGAATAGATTATATTGGTTATATTGGTAATGTTGATTGTCTTTGATATTGTTTATATTGGCCGGTTGTAGCAGATTATATTGGTAATGTTGATTGTCTTTTATATTGAAAGTTTCTTTGTTTAATTCTCCATAGGCTAGTGATTGAGTTCTACCATTTTTGACCATACGTTATGAGGTGAATATTAAAAAACTAATGATGACCAGTTCTATTTTCAGGATTTTCAGAGGTGCTTAATTTAACACAATGGAAATTGATCTTGAATCCATTGAGTCTCAAAGTGTGGATGTTGATGTTGAAGAGATTGATGGGTCGAGTTTTCATACCGAAACTCATGGTGCTGATCTCTAAAAAAGAAAAAGGAAGCTGACCCCAAAAGTTTGGAGTCACTTTGTTCATCTTCCTTTGGGTCCGGACAAGAAATTGAAGGCCAAGTGCAAACATTGTAGTTCTGTGTACCTCGCAGACAGTAAGTACGGAACTGGTAATCTGAAACGCCATCTTGTGAATTGTCTGAAAACTTCCTACCGTGATATAGGGCAGATGCTCATTGCCCAAGAAGCTGGTGCAGTGACACTTGGTGGAGGTAAGTATGATCCCGAAAAATTTCGTGAGTTAGTTGTAGCAGCTATAATCATGCATGATCTACCTTTTAGTTTTGTTGAATATGCGGGAATAAGGTCTATATTTCAGTACTTGCACCCTCAAATTCAATTGGTCTCTAGAAATACTGCAAAGGCTGACGCTTTAAAGTTTTACAAGAGGGAAAAGCTTCGACTTAAATTGATGTTAGAGACTATCCCAGGTAGAATTAGCTTTACTTCTGATGCATAGACTTCTTTGACTAGTGATGGATATGTTTGTCTCACTGCGCATTTCATAGATAAGAATTGGAACTTACAGAAAAGAGTGTTAAACTTTAGTTTTATGCCACCCCCACATAGTGGCGTTGCTTTGTCTGAAAAACTTTATGCATTTTTGAGTGAATGGGGAATTGAAAACAAGGTGTTTAGTATGACATTGGATAATGCTTCTGCGAATGGTGTTTCGGTTGACATGTTAAGAGAGCAATTAGTTGCCAAAGGGGTTCTTGTACACAATGGCGATCTATTTCACATGCGATGTTGTGCACACATACTAAATTTAGTTGTGCAAGAGGGTTTGAAGCAGATTGATGATTCAATTGTTAAGATTCGTGATAGTGTCAAATATGTCAAGGGATCCCAAGTGAGGAAGCAAAAGTTCTTAGATTGTGTGAAGTTAGTTGCAATTGGTGATAAGAAAGGGTTGTGTCAAGATGTACCAACTAGGTGGAACTCGACATATCTTATGCTTGAAAGTGCTCTTTACTATCGCCGTGTATTTCAACATTTAGAGTTGAGTGATTCAAACTACAAACATTGTCCTTCTAGTGCCGAGTGGGACAAAGTTGAAAAGATTAAAACTTTTTTGAAGTTGTTCTATGATGCAACTCTTAAATTTTCTGGAACAAAGTATCCCACTGCCAACTTGTACTTCCCTTCCATTTGGCATTGTTGCTTCATGTTGAAACAATATTTAGAAGGTGATGATGAGTACTTAAAGTATATGGCAACAGCAATGTGG
>NW_010360658.1:297883-331035 GCF_000414095.1 Morus notabilis | reverse complement strand
TTCTGAAGCTACATTTAGTGTTGGTGGTAGAGTTCTTGATTCATTTCGTAGCTCACTTAAACCAAAGACAGTTGAAGCACTTGTTTGTACCAGAGATTGGTTATATGGAGACAAAGGTAGTTTCAAACTTACTTAAATTATGTATATTTTCTATATTGATTTTGAACTAACTTGTATCTATATATATTTATTTTTGTGTAGATTTCAATGAAGAGGTGGAGGATCTTACACAAGATATCTTCAACTTTTCATTGAAAGAAGATGAGCCTTTCTCACAGGGATCAACTTCTCATGAACGTAATGATGCACTTGGAGTCCCCCCACTGCAGCAAATTATTTAAATATTTAATTATTAATCATGTATGTTTGTTTTCTAAATTGTGAAACTTTTATGTGTTTGTTTTTTAATTTGTTAGAGACTCTAATGTGTTTGTTTTAATTTTGAACTTAGATTATGTAATGTCTCTACATCATGTTAAACAGGTTGAGAAACATATTCAGAAATAGGTTCTGAAATAGGTTATGAAATAGGTTCAAACGTGTTGACAGTAATCAGGTCATAAACGTGTTGACAGGTAATTAACGGGTTGACACGACCCGTTTATAACCTGTTTCGTAAACGTGTTGACAGGTAATTAACGGGTTGACACGACACGTTTACGACATGTTTAATAAACGGGTTAATCGTGTCGTGTCGTGTTAACCCACTAATAAACAGGTCGTGTTTAGGTTTATAATTTTGACACGATTAATAAACGGATCGTGTTCGTGTCAGACCTATTCGTGTCAACTGATGGGTTCAACACGACCTGTTAACACGAATTGCCACCCCTAATTTTTCATCACTTTCATATTTCCTTTCTATCCTATTTTCTTTCCTTCCTACCAAACATAGCATAAAGTTTAGGGGTGTCTGACATTTTTAATTCATTAATTAATATAAAATGATATCGCTATAAGATGAAAAAGAAAGAGAAATAAAAAAGAATCAAGACACTGCAATACAGCAACTAACAAATGGAGAACTAAAGGGGGAATTCCACACATGCTGCATGGCTTTCCAAAGAATTTAATTTGACCCCATAACTTTAGAAATCGTGCCAAAACTACCCAGCATCATTCCGTTGTAAATGTCACACAAAAGCATATGAATAGTGTCATAGATACTTTTTCAATTATATTTCTTCACCATGCTGATAATTTCTATCATTGCAGCAAATTTAGCTCAAACATTTAGAAATATACAAACACAAATCTACAGCAAAATGTTCATCACGCCATGCAAGTCTAACTAGCTAGCAAACATTACGAAGCAAACATCTTACACCTTCAATGCAATATCTACAACGCACTGCACATTTCATTTTGACCACGTCTACCTCTGCTAGCAGCCGAAAGCCAGAGCCTTGTCACCATCTGTTAGCTGCGACATTGGCAGAACGTTGTTGCCTTCTTCCTCAGCCATGACCGCAATTACTATCAGAATCTGAACTCTGGCGCCATGATTGGTTTCCGTCATGTGTGATGCCATTTCTTGATGGCCAAAAGCTACTCTTATTATTCCCTGGCCGGAAACTCCCTGCATTAGGTCTTCTTGAACCATGGAAATTTGCTGAAACATAAGCAATGTTTGTTACTTGTTGATCGTTTGTTCTTTCGGTTGTGCAATTGGCAAGCGCTCTGGCATCATCTCTGTTGATTGGTTTGCCTCTACCAGCAAGCCATTCGGGACCAAAATAGTGTGATGGCTCGTGAGATGAGCTTGAGGCGGAATCTGCGTGAGATGAGCTTGTTTCTTCAATTGAAGACTCATTATTACCACCATTTGGTTTTCCCCAACCAGCTCCTCTCCTCGTAGACTTATGGCTGAAATTGGGGTTCCATAATGGATATTCATGCCACAATTTCCTCTCCTGAATGTCAGATTCACTCACAATCTGCATATAATTGTGATAAAGCAAAAGCCATTTTCATCAAAAGAAATACTGAGTAGAAAACCATATTGCAATTACGAAATGTTACAGTAATGTACATGAAATTAGATGATATCAGATAGGGAAGGGGAGCTATTCTTCGGGTGTACTTGATAAAAGAGCTTATTAACAAAAAAAATAAAAATACCTTATTAGGACATTTTACCCGAGAAACTAAACAAGGGATGTGTGGATCGTCATTAGGCAGCTCATAAAACACACATCTGCAATTGTATAAACACAAGAATTATATTCAAAATATGGTAATTAAAGAGAGTTACAAATCATAACCACTACTATTTTCAACTTACAGTACAGAGTCGTCCTCATTATTGTTGCAGACATGGTTACCAGTAACTGTGTTCTCAAGCGGAAGCCATATAAAACCACCAATTTCATCACTGAAAGAGAGATACATACAGAAACATAAATCTCTGAAAAACAAGTACTACAAAATTAAGCCTCATATCGGTACAAAATTACCTTGCATTGCATTGCATATCATAATTTTACATGTAAAAATCAAGCTTATACAATATAATACAATGTATCAAACGCAGCCTAAGAGAGAAGGCTGATGGATTAATAAAAAGTACAGAATATTCAATTGGTATATTTCTCTTATCTACCTCAAACTGATGGCTCTCTTGACCTCATTTTGCTCTTCTGAGAATGACAAAATGAGTGACCCTAACTTGTGCGTGCAACGTACTAGCAATTGATCTAATCGTTGTGTATTCCTCTCCTTTTCTTCATCCTAAATAATTTGGCATAAATTGAAAACTGTTGGAGATTTAAAACATAAGGAATCCCATGACAATCTGTGAATATAATTATAAAATGTCACACCTGCAGATCATTTTCTAATTTTCTTGCCTCAGATAGAAGCCGTCCTTCATCTATTACAGGAACCTTACACATTCCATTGCGCCAAAAACAAAAAGCAGCACACTTTAGAAGTTATTAAAAGACAGTGATACGACTTAATATATAGCAACTTTGGATAAATGTAAGCAGACCTGACACACACATCGTTTTCCTTCAATGACTCTTTCGATCTCTGAATACAGAAAAATATTTTAGTTAGTTTCATAGAATGTTCTTGGAAAATAACTAAAATATGTGATTATGCCCTACCATAACAACTTTCAGGATCAATAATTGGGCTGTCCTCTTTCATAAGTGCCTGATATGCTTTTGGAAGAGCAAAAACACTGCAAAGACGAATGTTCGGTTAAATGAATTCTAAGATCACAGAAATCAAAAGAAAGTGACAGAGTGTACCCGCTCAGTGGAATGATAGCCATGAGGTTTTCAATAGGTTTCAAAGGGGAACCTTTCTCAAATCTTATTTTGATCTGAGATAAGCCTTTCAAATCAGAAACAAATGGTCCGGCACGATATGGATAATACCTGAAAATATGCCACAATGATGGCATTTTCTCACAAGTTAGAATTCAAATTGCAAGTAGTAGCATAGTATATTTATCTTACAGAAGTTTAGTACCATGTCCACGATGGCGGTCCTTGGAAATAATACAATAGGGTCCAGAGTAGTCCTTCAGTGTACTTAACAACCTACAAGTACTTAGAGAATGAAGAACTGAGGAAAAAAAGGAGAGATGGACGAAAGTAAAAGAAACCCCAACGAAAAAGGCAGTAGATATAAACTTAATTTCTCTTCATAGCCAAAAATTATTTGAAACTTCAACGACGCTTGAAGAAAAAATTGTTACTTTAGTTAACCTAGGATCATAATGATTTTAAAAGGAAAAAATAAAAAATAAAAGAAAGGCTAAGATAACCAAACTTACTATGTCTTTCCTAATTGTCTCAATATCTCCTCGATATTTTTCAGAAAATCTTTCTTTGTAGTATCTTTCTTTATATCCAGTTGCGCCCAACCTCACCTGTTACAAGAATTAGCAAACTAGTGTTAGTTATCCTGCAAAGCATGCAGATATCTCTATTGCACAAACAAAAAGAATTTTCGAAAGGGACTGATTCCTACTCTGTCAACCCCATCACCATAAAGGCCTGAGTTCCTCAGGTTTTCCTTCACTTTCTCCTTCAACTCATTTGTATTCTTCAATAACTGCAATACCATGCAAAAATTAAATATGCATATAATACCAAGTGATGAAAAAGGTAAATTATTAGGCCATAAGATGAATGAAGCTTCTCAAGGCATGAACATGGAAGGCTATACCAAGAAGCTTCTCTACTCATAGTCCTCTTTTGCCGTCTGTTTTGTTCTAGACCTTTTAGTTTTATGAGAATGAGGACTTTTCAAGGCATTTGAATTCCAAACAGGTTGTTGGTCATCGCACATTCCAGTGTATGCGGTTGTAACAATAATTGAAATTTCTGAAGAATGAATTTGAGACAAGGAATAGAGATGTCATGCAGAGAAGAATGCAGTGCAAGTTTTTGCTACTATTCCTTGTAGGCTCCCCCTCTAGGTGTTAGCAACCAAATTGTGCTCTCCACAATGGAGGTGCATTTTACAGGAAAAGAAAAAAGAAAAAAAAGAATGAAAAAGACTAATTGACTCAAAAGCCCCCTATTGTTTGCTCGGTTTGCACGTTACCACCTATTTATAATGTTATAAGCGTTAAAACCTCCGAATATTATTTTTTATTGGCATTTGTACTGAAAAGCAAAAATTAAGGGTCAATTTCGACCTGAAGTGCCAATAAATAGTAACATTATTTAAATAGGTGGTTAGGTGCAAAATCAGGCAAACAATAGGGAGCATTTGAGCCAATAAGTTAAAAAAAAAATAATAATAAATAAATTAATAACTTTCTTTAATATTACGATTCTGTATTAGAACAATTATGATGATAATAATGTAGTGTCCATCTTAACTTCTACCACTATAAAAGATTCACAATGTGTATAGTGAAATGCTTTCTACGGGAAGTTCAAAATTGTATTTAAGTACTGCAAGAATAAGCAACCATACCTAATTAATAGGATGAAGAATTGTACATCAACAGTCTGCTAAAATGTGCAGTTTTTGAAACTTAATTTACTTACATTAGAATAAGTGGACAATTTATTGGTGGCATTAGTCATTGAATCATCGGTATCATCTTCCTCAAGCTGGAGAAGAAAATAGTTGAAAATGATTAACACCATTGCAGCGATGAGAGCTCCCTAAAATTGTATTGAGTGCTACTTATATTTAGGCTTCAGGAACTTACCGCATTTGAAGTTAAGAGAAGACGTTTTGGTTTTCGATCTTCTAAATGTGATCTTTTCCTGAAAATTTTGTTTTCGTATGAACCAACCAAGCTAACAAATCTCTCAACTCTAGACAATTCAATATAGCCTCCTTCACTGTCCTCGATCTGCTTTTGTACAGAGATAGAGAGCGAAACATGATAGCATTGAATCGCAAATAAAACATGATAGCATTGCATCGCAAATAAAACATGATAGCTATGAAGAATTATCTTGCCTTGCTCGTATCAACAAGATAGCCTCCAATGTTCTTGAGTTCTTTCTTGTATACAAACATTAGCAAATCAATTGCATTCTGAAAAGCAGTAGGTCATAGAAAGAAACTAAGTTTACTACGCTTGCTTTAGTAATTTGACACGCCGAAATTGAATTTAACACAATTTAATAATAATTTAATACAATGATTGCGGGAACAAATAATTCTTAATAATCCATGAGGTTCCAACTCAAAACCAATAGGCAATGAGATTTTACAAATTGCACATGTAGCTTGTATATTCCCAATGTGGGACAAATCTTAACAGGCCCCCTGACATGTGGCATTATGTAAACCAAACACGTGGATTGATAATGGGTGATGGTGAGCACGTGAGTGGAATGACCAACACGTGATGAAATAGCCGATGCTCTGATACCATATTAAGAATCCATGCCATTCCGACTCTGATATGTATATCAGTCCCTATATTCATTCAATGTGGGAATTTCAGCAATAATTAATAAAAAGTTAGGAATGAACCTCATCAACTTTCAAAGATGGCGTGCGGGGAAGAAAATCATTCCCGACGAAGAAGCTCATGAAGACAAAATCATCAATAATTCGTTCGATATCAAACTGAAAATCCTCAGGAGGATCAGGTATTTGAAAATCAAGCTCCAAATATTCCCTCAAAATCCAGAGATGCACGAACTGAGGATAAGATGGTAAATTAAGTGACGCAACAAAACAATTATAGCTTCAATAACCAGGGATGATAAAATTATGACCTGATAGGGCTTTGTAACAATAGAGGTTGATTCTGCTGTTGAAAGCCTTTTGTCAATATCTGGTTTAAAGTTCCAATGGTTCTGCTCTTAGACCAAGCGCATCCAAGCAAACAGAAAACAATATTAGGAATAGCTAATATAAGTTTGAGAACTATAGAAACTAATTTACGTTAACACCTTTCTCAAAATGGAAACATGAACTTCATGCATCGCCAAAGCAAGAATTATAAAATCAGCATCCTGCAATGCCAGAATACGAACAACACATGTGAGGGACAGAAATAAAATTATAAATGAGTTCAAAATTCTTAGGTGTTTCTAGATATCTCAAAGTAGTTTACAATGGACATACGTAACAGATAAAGATAATCATTTAATACCCTCCCAAATATGCAGTGACTAGTGTTGGGATCATAAGATTGAAGGGCACGTTGTCGGCGAATAAAGGCAACTATCTTTTGCTCCCCTTCTTCAGGAACATTGGCATCTGAAAGAATTACCTTACAAACATGACAAAGTAAAAGAAAACATAACATGAATAAGTCAAATGCATATGAAAAATTGGATTGCCATAGGCTAAATTTCTCCACATAGCAAGTGAAACATAGGATTTCTAATAAATTGTATATTAGATCTCGTTCGGTATGAATCTTATACAATACAATACTAGTTAATACACATAGTTACTCGCAAATTGACAAATGGAAAATGCATCAAACCTTAATGTTCCTCCACCCCAAATCACTTCTTAAGCGAGAACTAACATAGCTCTTGAGTGCTTTTGATAACTTCTGCATGAACTCTGTCCCAGGCGTTATAACAACAGAAACAGAAAGTTCTGATTCAAGTTCTGGAAGAACTTGTTTGCCTTCCCTTTCAAGCTGTTGTCTTAGTCTCCCTTCTACTTCTTCCTACAAGGTGACAATATTAACATTTAAAAGATTAGGTACTATATTACTTATGCTATTTTTTCTTAATAAAGATACCAAAACATAAAATATGAATAGGTATGAAATTAAATGTGATAAGATCCTAAAATATAACTAAAGTGTAAAACTGAAAGTGTGATTAGAAAAAGACAACAAAGAGATCTCACTTCAATCTCCCTGAGCTTTGCTGTACAAAAACGCCCAGCGCAGCATTGCCCCCATTTTGCTCTTGGGGGCACTCCATCTGATCAAATATAATTGGTTTTGAAGTTTATATTGAAGATTACATGATAAATAACCATCTGTGCTAAAGCTCTAAACTATAACTATATATCAGCAAAATCATTGACGAAAAAAAAAAATGAAGGAAAAATATCATTTAAGTAACTTATAGTTTTTCAAAATTGCATAAATAACCCTCATGTACCAACATATCTAGAAAATCACTTCACATTTAATTAAATGTCAAATTCCTTTGTTTGTTTGAAGGGAGTGATGGAGGGAGGGAGAGGGGTGGAGCAAGGAGCTCTCCATTGAATCTACCATTTTGGATCATTCCATTAATGGAAGGATTAGAGCTCTCTTCTCAATTTTAGCGAAATTTGCTTGGAGAGACCCTTTTTTATTTTGATTTAGGTATTTAGACCCCATAATTAAATTTAGACTAGTAGAAGCCAATAGCTTATAAAATGTCTATTATACCCATGATGAGAAAACTAAATTTTTAAATTTTCTTATGTTATTAGCATTAATAATTCATGGTTTACTAAAAACAAAGCATTAATGGTGGGTAATGCAATCCTGAAATTATTATTGATATATCTAATTAGTGTTTCGCAATTTTTATAACTATATATACTGTTTTTCAGTTTCTTTTATCTTGTAATATTGTCAAATTTATAAAAATAAAAATAAAAAACGTTCATAATGTGTTAAATGTTGTCAAAAGTATGTTGGAGACGACCACATGGAGGGTTGATTTGAGAGTAATATAACTATTTTTTTTTTCAATTAAATGTATAATAAACATTTTACAAGTCATTTGGGCCTACAAATATTTTAGAGAATGGAGTAGTCTCTAAAGCAAATAAAAAAGAAAGTATATCCAAACCAAATTTCCCTCTATTTTTTTTTTATAGAGAAATAACAATTTTTCATATAAAAATATCATTTAAAATTTATTAAGTGGGTACGATAGTAATTTTCTAAAATAAATATGCATCTCTCATTCCACTTAACTATCCTTCTTACCAAACACTTTGGATAATTAGTTGTTAGTTTCCTCCTTATCGTGCGCATTATCCATCATTCAACCTTCAAACTCTCCAACCCTTCCCTCAAAAAAAAAAAACCTCTCCAACCCTTTTACCAAACGTATCAATTGTCAAGTTTTATCCCAATCTACTAATCTAGTCAACTCACTAATTGTTTGATTCATGTGAAGGGATTTTCTAGATACTTACTGGTAGTTGAGGTTATTCCTGCAATTTCAAAGAATAATAAGAATAATAATAATAAAAGGGTACCAAAATGATAATTTCTCGAAATTAAAGACTTTCTAGGATAAGTTCTAAGTGACACTCACCAATGGCCAAATAGAGAAGCTTCCTTGGTCTAACGATGCTGAAAAGACTATCAATATATTGAAAGATGGCGTTTAAACCATCTTCAATCGTAGTTGGTTCTGAGCTCTAAAACAAGATAGAATTACTTCAAGTTAGACTATAACAAATAATATAGCTGTAATTTCTAAATATAAAGTGTAAGAATTGATACTTCTTCTTCATCACTAGGGCAAAAAATGTCCCAGATGATCTCATTCATATCCAGATACAGGTTATCAAATTCAAAGCCATTTGGGTTAGGCAAGCTGCTTCCATCCACGCTCTCTCCTTTCTCTCCAACTGCATTTGTTGCTATTTTGGGGTATTTTCTTACCAACCATTTGTAAAACGATGGTATTCCCATGTCTCTCTCTATATCAGTTTGGTTGCTGAGAATTCTAGCATGAAAGATGGTAAAGATGTTTTGGAACAAGTTATTTTGGTAAAGTTAATGGGTCTCTAGTCTCTTCACAATACCGCACTTATAATATAGCTTTTAAGCTTTTCAAAAAGAAGAAAAAAGTGGGCATAGTCTTTCATCCGGCCGGCAGGTGAATTTTATATTCTTTAAATACCTTGTTGATGAAGGTTAGCTAACTTTTATAAATTGCTTTTAAGTCTATGAAAGCTCTCTTTATTTATAAAACATAAAGTGGTCATGTTTTTTTGATTCATGAACAGTTTTTTTCTTTTTTTTTTTAATTGATTTGAGACCTCGGATGAGTTATAAAGGAATTGCCCATGCCAAACCACCAAGCTATGTCGCGTTCTTTTTCAAATGTAGGTTTCCCTGAAATTAATTCAATTTCTTCATTCATAAGGCATAATATTGTTGGTTGATTTTCAAGTTTCAACCTTTAAGGCATGAGACGTGTTATTGGGCTCTCTCTAATTAGTATCGACATCAAATTAAAATACGTTGTCCTTACTTTTCATTCTTGGGTAGGAATCTCTGTTGTTATGCACATCATAAGTAACCCCATCATGATTAAGATGAATCTAACAAACTCGCGGCAACTATATGAAGTCATAATGTCATACACGGGTTAGATCATTTATCCTGTTTTTAATGTCTTAAATGGTGTTCAATTAATTGTGTTATGTCACGTTCGTTAATAGACTCAAATATGAAAGTATAAAAAAATTACTTAAAAAGCAATAAAGCATTTTAAATTTTTCAAATTACTATCTTTGTTATACACCATTTTAAAAATGAAATTTGGAGAGAGAATCCAAGTCTCAAACATAAAGCAAAGATAAGTTTGTAGCACTTTAAGTTATTTATTGTCTAAGAAATCATCTATTCAGTTTTTGACGTCCTAAAAAGTGTAGTCAACTATACTATGTAATGTCACTTAATAGACTCAAACATTTAAATATAAAAAAATTAATTAAAAAACATTTTAATTTTTTTAAATTACATGACATAATATCATTGCTTATACACCAATTTAGACACCAAAGTCGGAGAGAGAATCTGAATCTCAAACAAAATATAGAGCAAAATAGACAATTTAAGTTATTTACTATCTAAGATATTCTTTTGGGTGTCTTAAACTTTATTTGTCAAATGATGTTGAGAATATCAAGATTAAGAGGATATTTATTTTCTGTATTCGTTACTAATTTAAAATCATAATTTATGATTTTTAATATTAATTTTTTCTTATAAAAAACACATAAAATAAAAATAATTTTGAATTATAATTCTGAATACACGAACAAAACATCTGCTTAGTATTCCTCAGGAGCAGTCATTGCAGACTTATGCTTGTTCATGGCCATGGACTCGAACATTCAGCGACAATCCGCGCATTACTTCCCTCACTCAGAAGCACTCTGCTTTGACGCGATTTAGCGTTCGGCTTTACTCGAGAGAAGCCGGTGAAAGCAGTGAAAAGCCTGAACCAACAATGGAGAAGGAGGACGAGAAGGAGAAGGGGGCATTCTATGTCGTGCGAAAAGGGGACGTCGTCGGGATTTATAGAAGCTTGGATGATCGTCAAGCGCAAGTTGGTTCTTCAGTAAGGTGTTTGATTTGATTGGAAATGTTGGATTTTACAATGAATTCTTCTTGATTGCTAAAAGAGTTTTTGATTTGTTTTGTTTGGTTGGTTAGATGTGGGATCCTCCTGTTAGCGTGTTCAAAGGGCATCGATTTCCGAAGGAGACTGAAGAGTACCTTATTTCTCGTGGACTTAAGGATGCTATTTTTACTATTAGAGCTAAGGATATGAAAGATGGTCTTTTTGGCCTCCTTGTGCAATGCCCTTTGCAAGTCGAAAAAGTAAGATGACTTGGCCAACTCTACTGAATTGTATTGTACTAGGTTGAAATGTGTGTGTTTTTTCCTTTTTTGTTAAGATGAATTTCTTTTTATTGATTCTTCGATTGGATAAGTACCTAGAATCTCCATGTGCTTTTACCGAAATACTGCGTTTTACCCTGTATTTTCTGGAATGCCACGACTATACCGTGTGTTTTTAATTCCTCGTTAATTTTTACAAAAAAAAAAAAAAAGAAAAAAAAAAAGGTCAAACTTAAGTTGCAATGCGAAGAGGCCATAGTAAGTAATCATGAGGCAGCCCATTCTCATTTATAATGTGCTGAATTTTTTTAATTCACTTTTGTAGTTTCTTTCACATGTCAGATTCGTTAGAAAAAATTGAATTGCCCGCGTTTTGCTACTGAATGTCGAAAGATGAATCCAAAAACATGACTGAATTTTTTTCTATCAAAGGATTTTCTTTCTGATCCTTGGAGTTACTAGATAGCTGAAATGGATTTCTACTAGGATATTTATGGGATTGGGTTCGTAGAGGTCTTGAAATATGATTATGATGACTTCTATGTTCTCAGGTTCCAACATCTTTAAGAGGTGTAATATCTTCTAAAGCTACATCAGAAAAGAGATCACAACTGGTGGAAGGATTAGAAAATGTGGTAAGGAGACAATCTATCGTTATAGTAAGGATACAAGAGTATTAGAAGCACATTTCGAGCTTCACAGCATTGTCTATGTGAACTCCCTCAGAGAGTTTTATAGGATTTACTTCATGCAGTTGTAAGAAAAAACATTTTGTTTCTTTTATGACCATGAGTGTTTTGTGGTTTATTCTTGATCAATATTCACACCTAGTTTTTAAACAGTAAGCAATGCGCACAAATCAATTCAATGAGGGGGCTTTGGTACGCAGTAATCAATGGGGATCATATTTTTGAAAAAGTGATAGAAAGTAATATAATTTCCAAGAAATTTATATTATCATGTTTAGTTGCGTTAAATAATCCTTTCTAAAATCTCAGGAATAATATATTAGTGTATTTGGTTGTGCATGAAAATGCTATATAGTAGACCAAAAATAAACTATTATATTATTTTTTTTTAAAAAAGAAATACTATTACTTATTTCAATATTAATAAAATATCGATATCATGTTTTTTTTTTTTTTTTAAAAATAACTATCCTCATAACATTTAAAAAACGTAACCAAGCATGTCAATAAAGACGCTTCTCTATCTATTGAACCAATATAGCCACATTTCTTCTTTTTTTTTTTTTTTTTTGTCTAATAGAAGAAGATCCGTATCTGCCCATTTACCAACCGCAACGCAACGGATTCAAGAAAAAAGAAAATGAAAGGTTACAATGAACAGAACAAAAAGTTACAGGCAAAAATAAAGAGTGAAGCAATTCAAATAAAACAAAGGACTCAGCCAAAAAAAAGAAAAAAGAAAAGAAAAGAAAGAGTTGCAACTGGCGGAATGCATGCATACGGAAAAAAAGGAAACAAAGGATTCAACTATTGAAAAAAGAAAATAAAAAAAAAAGAAAAAAGAAAGAAACGTGCTGATCGTAATGTTAATAGCATATTTCAAACAAATTATCAAGAAATCAATGGAAAATTAATAGATTATTATCCAGAAGAATTTTAAAATACCCTGAAACATTTTTCAGAGAATAATCTACAAAAAGGAAGACAAAAATCATGCTCTGAAAATGGTGGCGACGGCATAGGAAAGTCTAGCAACGGCGGCACGGTGGACGGAAGACGGTTGGCTGCGGCAGCGGCGGAATGATGGAGGAGCAGTGGCAGCAAGGTGAGATGGGGACTTGGAAGAGATGAGTGAGAGGTTAGGGTTGCAAAATTTTTTATCATTATATTCACTTTTTTAGAAAAGTGAATAATAATTCTATTAGGTGAGTTTAGGATTATCTTAAAATATAATAATGTGAAACTCACGAATTTCTCTTTCTTGGACTTTAAAAAAGACCGATAAGTGTACTAAACATGAGAATTTTTCACATTCGCATTCCCACTCTTGAGATTACCTTGTACTAAGCGCATTGATGTTTCCGCTATTTCGACATCTTTTAAATTCATGGATCATGAAAGTATTACCGAGATTTTATTTTGGCACATGAATAATACACAATTAATTTAATAAATCCACTAACTGTATTCCTTTATTTTTGTAGCGTCACATTTATTTACTCTCATTTATTAGAATTTTCACATGGTATCACAGCAAATCATTGACATTGACAGATTTGGTCTGAGAAATGAATACCCTATGAATGCTCAGAAAATAATGTAGTGCCTTCTCAAAATCTTTCAAAGAAAACTTCTTACTCAATTGAGCAATCAGATCTTCAGCAATAGTAGCATGACTTTGCGTGATTAAGGCAATCCTGAACTAAGGTTGGTTCTTTAGAAGCTAAGAATTTATCAACCATGGCCTGTTTCCAGGAACCATGCTAAAGGCCATCATAAACTACGACTGTTTCTCTAAATACACGTTAGGCTTGAAAATTCTATTAACATTTTATAAGTTAAACTAAATCTCTGGCTCGATCTTGTACAAATGGAGCATTGGCAGGATTATAAATACACGTAGCATATTACGATTATTCAAAATAAGTGAAATGTGACGAGTTACAACAAGACCTACCTTTAATGGCTGAAGTAGAGTTTTAATAATATAGAACCGGGGTTGTTAATGGTTAAAATTTGTTGCTCGAAAATTTGAGGTACAAAATGGATGAAGTGTACAACACGCAAATAGATGGAGAAGATTGTTGTAGTATGCAAGATCAATTGACTCGTTATTTACAAATAATAATAATAAAATAAAATAAAGTATCAATTGACTCGTTAAGAATAAGAAACCTCTTGGATGTTTCGGCCCCACCTCAGCTAAATAACGTGGCCCAAACCTTTCCACTAATTGTCTCATTAGAACCTAAAGTGTATATTCACATATCACATCAAACATCCAAAATAAAGAAGTAAAAAAAAAGAGTTTCTCTAATAGGATGTGTTACCGGTGGTGTTAATTTTTGACTGTTTGAATTGATTTAAAACCACATCAGATTAAAAAGTATGCATGATAGACAATTTCTAATTCAGATTCCCGGCCTCTGGGCGTCCCACTAGCAGGCCGGGGGTTTTTATACAACGTTTTTCTTTCTTTTTTTTTTTTCATTTTTGAGGCCTTTTTCTGCAGGCATGCCCAGAAAAATGTAAGGATCGTGTCTGTAAAATTTTATAATTTTTTGACGTCATTTTTATTTTATTTTATTTTTCAAAGATGAAAAATAAAGAAAATCATAAAAAATATAATATTTATTAAAAAATGGTGCCGCTTGTTTGTTGCATTAATTCCTAAAAATCGTCTATTAATTTTAAAATGTCAAACATAAATTAAAATGTAAAGTTTTGACCCATCCCGTCCCCTAGAAGCCCCACTACGCAGGCTGAGGGCTTTTGACCGCGTTTTACTTTGTTTTGTCATTTTTTGAGGCAATTTTTTGCAAGCATCCCAGAAAAAGGTAAGGATCATGTCTGTAAAATTTCAAAATTTTTTGACATCGACTTTATTTTATTTTATTTTTGAAAGACAAAAAATAAAGAAAATCATAAAAAATAGAATATTCATCAAAAAATGGTGTTGCTTGTTGCATTAATTCCTAAATATCGTATATTAATTTTAGAATGCAAAACATAAATTAAAATTAAAATTTTTGACAAATCTCGGCCCCTGGGTGCCCCACTACGCGGGCCAGGGGCGTTTTGACCGCGTTTTACTTTTTTGTCATTTTTAGGCGATTTTTTGCATGCATGCCCAAACAAATGTGAGGATCGTGACTGTAAAATTTCATAATTTTTTAACGCCGTTTTTATATTATTTTATTTTTGAAAGACAAAAGATAAAGAAAATCATAAAAAATATAATATTAATCAAAATGGTGCTGCATATTGCATTAATTCTTAAATATCATATATTAATTTTAGAATGTAAAACATAAATAAAAATATAAATTTTTAACACATCCCGGCCCCTAGGTGCCCCGCTACGCGGGCTAGGGGCTTTTCGACAGCGTTTTACTTTTTTTGTCAGTTTTTAAGGCAATTAAAAACAGGCATGCCCAGAAAAATGTAAGGATTGTGTATGCAAAATTTCCTAATGTTTTGACATCATTTTTATTTTATTTTACTTTTCAAAAACAAAAAATAAAGAAAATCATAAAAAATAGAAGATTCATCAAAAAAATAGTGATGCTTGTAGCATTAATTCCTAAAAATCGTATATTAATTTTAGAATGCAAAACGTAAATAAAAATGTAAATTTTTTACCCATCTCGGCCCTTATGAGTCCCACTACGCAGGCTGTGAGCTTTTTGACAGCGTTTAAGTTTTTTTTGTCAGTTTTTAACGCCATTATTTGCAAGCATGCCCAGAAAAATGTAAGGATCGTGTCTGTAAAATTTCATAACGTTTTTCAAAGGTGAAAATTAAAGAAAATCATAAAAAATAGAATATTCATCAAAAAAATGGTGTCGGTTATGACATTAATTCTTAAAAATTGTATATTAATTTTAGAATGCAAAACAAAATTTCATAATGTCTTGACGTCGTTTTTATTTTATTTTATTTTTCAAAGACAAAAAATAAAGAAAATCATAAAAAATAGAATATTTATCAAAAAATAGTGATGCTTGTTGTATTAATTCCTAAAAGTCGTATACTAATCTTAGAATGTAAAACATAAATAAAAATGTAAATTTTTCACCCATCCTGGCCCCTGGGCACCACACTACGCGAGCTGGAGGCTTTTTGACGACATTTTACCTTTTTTGTCATTTTTAGGCCTTTTTTTGGCAGGCACGTCCAGAAAAATGTGAGGATCGTGTCTGCAAAATTTCGTAATGTTTTGACGTTGTTTTTATTTTATTTTTTCTTAAAGATGAAAAATAAAAAAAAATCATAAAAAATAGAATATTCATCAAAAAATGGTGCTGCCTATTGCATTAATTCCTAAAAACCGTATATTAATTTTAGATTGCAAAACATAAATAAGAATGTAAATTTTTTACCCATTTGGGTACCTGGGCGCCCTACTACGCGGACCGGAGGATTTTTGACAGTGTTTTTCCTTTTTTTGTCATTTTTAATACCATTTTTTGCAGGCATACCCAAAAAAATGTAAGGATCGTGTCTGCGGAATTTTATAATGTTTTGACGTCATTTTTATTTTACTTTTTTTTCAAAGACAAGAAATAAAGAAAATCATAAAAAATAGAATATTCATCAAAAAATGGTGTTGCTTGTTGCATTAATTCCTAAAAATCGTATACTAATTTTAGAATGCAAAAGATAAATAAAAATGTAAATTTTTTACCCATCCTGGTCCCTGGGCAACACACTACGCGGGCTGGGGGCTTTTTGACAGTGTTTTACCTTTTTTGTCATTTTAGGCCTTTTTTTGGCAGGCACGCCCAGAAAAATGTAAGGATCGTGTCTGTAAAATTTCATATTGTTTTGACGCCGTTTTTATTTTATTTTTTTTCAAAGATGAAAAATAAAAAAAATCATAAAAAATAGAATATTCATCAAAAAATGGTGTTGTTTATTGCATTAATTCCTAAAAATCATATATTAATTTTAGATTGTAAAACATAAATAAGAATGTAAATTTTTGACCCATTTGGGCACCTGGGCGCCCACTACGCGGACCGGGGGATTTTTGACAGTGTTTTTCCTTTTTTGTCATTTTTAAGGCCATTTTTGGCAGGCATGCCTAAAAAATGTAAGGATTGTGTCTGTGAAATTTCATAATGTTTTGATGTAGTTATTATTTTATTTTATTTTTCAAAGACGAGAAATAATGAAAATTATAAAAAATAGAGTATTCATCTAAAATTGGTGTTGCTTGTGCATTAATACCTAAAAATAATATATTAATTTTAGAACGCCAAACATAAATAAAAATGTAAATTTTTTACCCATCTTGGCCCATTGGCGCCCCGCTATGCGGGCCGGTAGCTTTTTGACATCGTTTTACTTTTTTTTGTTAGTTTTTAAGGCTATTTTTTGTAGGCATGCCCAAAAAAAAAATATAAGGATTGTGTCTAGAATATTTCATAATTTTTTGACGTCTTTTATTTTATTTTATTTTTTAAAGACGAAAAATAAAGAAAATCATTAAAAATAGAATATTCATCAAAAAATGGTGCTGCTTATTGTATTAATTCCTAAAAATTGTATATTAATTTTAGAACGCAAAGTATAAATAAAAGTGTAAAATTTTGACCCATCCCGACCCCTGGGCACCCCACTACGCGGGCCGGCGGCTTCTTGACATCATTTTTCTTTTTTTTTTGTCATTGTTTGAGGCCATTTTTTGCATACATGCCTAAAAAAATGTAAGGATTGTGTCTGCAAAATTTCATAATGTTTTGAGGTTGTTTTTATATTATTTTATTTTTCAAGGACGAAAAATAAAGAAAATCATAAAAAATAGAACATTCATCAAGAAATGGTGCTGCTTGTTGCATTAACACCTAAACATCGTATATTAATTTTAGAATGCAAAACAGTAATAAAAATGTAAATTTTTGACACATCCTAGCCCTAAGCTACCCCACTACGCGGGCCGGGGGCTTTTCGATAGCGTTTTACTTTTTTGTCATTTTTTAAGGTAAGTTTTTACAGGCATGCCCAAAAAAATGTAAAGATTGCATATGCAAAATTTCCTAATGTTTTGACATCGTTTTTATTTTATTTTATTTTTCAAAAAAGAAAAATAAAGAAAACCAAGAAAAATAGAATATTCATCAAAAAATAGTGGCACTTGTTGCATTAATTCCTAAAAATCATATATTAATTTTAGAATGGAAAGCATAAATAAAAATGTAAATTTTTTACCCATCCCGGCCCTTATGCGCCCCACTACGCAGACCGGAAGCTTTTTGACAATGTTTAAGTTTTTTTGTCAGTTTTAAGGCCATTTTTTGCAGGCATGCCCAGAAAAATGTAAAGATCGTGTATGCAAAATTTGATAATGTATTGACGTCGTCTTTATTTTATTTTATTTTTCAAAGACAAAAAATAAAGAAAATCATAAAAAAAATAGAATATTCATAAAAAAATAGTGATGCTTGTTGCATTAATTCCTAAAAATTGTATATTAATTATAGAATGCAAAACATAAATAAAAATGTAAATTTTTGACTCATCCCGGTCCTTGGGCACCACACTACGCGGGTTGGGGGCTTTTTGACGGCGTTTTACTTTTTTATCATTTTTAGGCCTCTTTTTGCAGGCGTGCCTAGAAAAATGTAAGGACCGTGTCTCCAAAATTTCATAATGTTTTGACATCGTTTCTATTTTATTTTTTTTTCAAAGGCAAAAAATAAAGAAAATCATAAAAAATATAATATTCACCAAAAAATGGTGTTGTTTATTGCATTAATTCTTAAAAATTGTATATTAATTTTTTAATGCAAAACAAAATAAGAATGTAAATTTTTGACCCATTTCGGCCCCTGGGCGCCCTACTACGCGGACCGGGGGATTTTTTTATTGTGTTTTTCATTTTGTCATTTTTTAAGGCCATTTTTTACAGGCATGCCCAAAAAAAATGTAAGGATCATGTCTGCAAAATTTCGTAATGTTTTGACATCATTTTTATTTTATTTTTTTCAAAGATGAAAAATGAAGAAAATCATAAAAAATAGAATATCCATCAAAAAATGGTGTTGCTTGTTATATTAATACCTTAAAGTTGTATATTAATTTTGGAACGCCAAACATAAATAAAAATGTAAATTTTTGACTCATCTCTGCCCATGGGCGCCCCGCTACGCAGGGCGGGAGCTTTTTGACCGTGTTTTACTTCTTTGATCATTTTTTGAGGACATTTTTTGCAGGCATGTCTAGAAGAATGTAACGATGGTGTCTGCAAAATTTCATAATTTTTTGACGTCATTTTTATTTAATTTTATTTTTAAAAGATGAAAAATAAAGAAAATCATACAAAATAGAATATTTGTCAAAAAATAGTGCCGCTTATTGCATTAATTCGTAAAAATCATATATTCATTTTAGAATGCAAGACATAAATGAAAATGTAAATTTTTTACCCATCCCCTCCCCTGGGCGCCCCACATCACGGGCCAGGGGCTTTTTGACCGCGTTTTCTTTTTTTTTTTGTCATTTTTTGAGGCCATTTGTTGTAGGCATGCCTAGAAAAATGTAAGGATTGTGTGTGTAAAATTTGATAATTTTTTGACATCATTTTTATTTTAATTTATTTTTCAAATACGAAAAATATAAAAAAAATCATAAAAAATAGAATAGTCATCAAAAAATGTAAAACGCAAATAAAAATGTAAATTTTTTACCCATCTCGGCCCTTATGCTCCCCATTATGCGGACCAAGAGCATTTTGATAGGGTTTAAGTTGTTTTGTCAAATTTTAAGGCCATTTTTGCAGGCATGCCTAGAAAAATGTAAGGATCATGTATGCAAATTTTCATAATATTTTGACATCGTTTTTGTTTTATTTTATTTTTCAAAGTCAAAAAATAAAGAAAATCAGAAAAAATAGAATATTAATCAAAAAATAGTGATGCGTGTTGCATTAATTCCTAAAAATCATATATTAATTTTAGAATGTAAAACATAAATAAAATGTTAATTTTTGACCAATCCCGACTCCTGGGCACCCCACTACACGGCCAGGAGCTTCTTGACAGTGTTTTTCTTTTTTTGTGTCATTTTTTTGGGCCACTTTTTACAGACATGCCCAAAAAAAATATAAGGATCGTGTTTGTCAAATTTCATAATGTTTTGAGGTTGTTTTTATTTTATTTTATTTTTCAAAGACAAAAAATAAAGAAAATCATAAAAAGTAGAATATTCATAAAAAAATGGTGCGACTTGTTACATTAATACCTAAAGATCGTATAATAATTTTAGAATGTAAAACATTAATAAAAATGTAAATTTTTTACCCATCCTGGCCCCAAGGCGCCCCACAACGCGGGTCGAAGGCATTTTGACAGTGTTTTTGTTTCTTCTGTCAGGTTTTGTGGCCATTTTTTGCAGACATGCCCAGAAGAATGTAAGGATCGTGTCTGAAAATTTTCATAATGTTCTGATGTCATTTTTATTTTATTTTATTTTTCAAAGACGACAAATAAAGAAAATCATAATAAATAGAATATTCATCAAAAAATGGTGATGCTTATTGCATTAATTCTGAAAAATCGTATATTAATTTTAGATTGCAAAACATAAATAAGAATGTAAATTTTTGACCGATTTCAACCCCTGGGCGCCCCACTGCGTGGGCCGGGGGCTTTTTGACAGTGTTTTTGTTTTTTTTTGTCATTTTTTGAGGTCATTTTTTGCAAGCATGCCCAAAAAAATGTAAGGATCGTGTATGCAAAATTTCATAATGTTTTGACGTCATTTTTATTTTATTTTATTTTTCAAAGATGAAAAATAAAGAAAATCATACAAAATAGAATATCCATCAAAAAATGGTGCTGCTTGTTGACTTTATTCCTAAAAATCGTATATTAATTGTAGAATGCAAAAATAAATAAAAATGAAAATTTTTGACCCATCCCGGCCCCTAGACGCCCCACTACGCAGTCAGGGCTTTTTAACATCATTTTACTTTTTTTGTCAGTTTTTGAGGCCATTTTTTGCAGGCATGCCCAAAAAAATATAAGAATCGTGTCTGCAACATTTCATAATGTTTTCACGTCGTTTTATTTTATTTTATTTTTTTAAGATGAAAAATAAAAAAATCATAAAAAATAAAATATTCAACAAAAAATGGTGTTGCTTGTTGCATTAATTCATAAAAATCGTATATTAATTTTAGAATGTAAAACATAAATAAAAAGGTAAATTTTTAACGCATCCCGGCCCCTGGGCGCCCCACTATGCGAGCCGGGGGCTTTTTGACAGTCTTTTTCTTTTTTTGTCATTTTTAGGCCATGTTTTGCAGCCATGCCCAAAAGAATGTAAGGATTGTGTCTGCAAAATTTCATAATGTTTTGACATCGTTTTTATTTTATTTTATTTTTCAAGCACGAAAAATAAAGAAAATCATAAAAAATGGAATATTCATCAAAAATTTGTGCTGCTTATTGCATTAATTCCTAAAAATCATATCTTAATTTTTTAATGTAAAACATAAATAAAAATGTAAAGTTGTTACCTATCCCGGCCCCTGGGCACCCCACTACGTGGGCCGGGGGCTTTTTAACAGCGTTTTACTTTTTTTTGTCAGGTTTTGTGGCTATTTTTTGCAGACATGCCCAGAAAAATGTAAGGATCGTGTCTGCAAAATTTCATAATGTTTTGACGTCGTTTTTATTTTTTTTTTCAAAGACGAAAAATAAAGAAAATCATAAAAAATAGAATATTCATCAAAAAATGGTGTTGCTTAATGCAGTAATTCTTAAAAATTGTACATTAATTTTAGAATGCAAAACATAAATAAAAATGTAAATTTTTGACTAATTTTGGCTCCTGGGTGCCCCACTAAGCGGGTTGGGTACTTTTTGGCAGCGTTTTTCTTTTTTTTGCCATTTTTGAGGCCATTTTTTGCCAGCATGCCCAAAAAAATGTAAGTATGGAAATTCCTCTTAAATTGGTTGAATTTATGAAATTTAGAGGATGGAGTTTTAGAATTTAATTTTCTTGATGGTTAAAGGTTTTGAACTTGATGTACGGTGAAATATGGTGGATTACATGTGGGTTTTGATTTTCTAACCATGAGTTAGTGTTTAGAAATTATCTAGAGTGGTTTCCCATGGGTTTTTTTAGAAATTGAACCCAAAAGTTCAGGTTTTTGGAATTTTCCTCGCAAAATTGTTGAGCTGTGCATATCTGAAGAACAACACTGGTCGCCTTGTGCGGGCAATCGAATTAGGTTCCACCAGTCGACCGGTGACACTTATTTCCGCCCAATTATGTTGAAAAATCTGATATTTAGCCAAATTTTCTATATTTCTTGTGTTTTGACCTTATTTGAACATGAGGTTGCAATTCCCACCCTTTTGAACATATTTTGTGAATTTTTATTTCTTAGTGAAAAGTTAGTTTTCACCAATATTGAGAATTTTAAATGGTTTTAAAAAATGAATGTATATATATGTGTGCGTAACGATCACACACACACACATATATATATAGAGAAAATCTTCCGAGAAACCTGACTTTCACAAAGCATGACTCTCGAAAGTGAATTTTTTTTCAAATAGAACTAGTCTCGAATTGACATAATTCGAGAATGATATATGTAAGTTTTCAAACGTTATCCATGTGAGCATTTAGATAGTTTATTCAACATGATAGCCACAAAAATTGGGATATGGAGATCGTATCCTTGGGGACAGGTCTCGAAACCCGTACGGGCCACTCCGCAGCGTGGGTGGTAAAATGGCTTTGCACTTACACTAGGTAAGGTATCGGTACTTTGAAAGAGCATTTCAAACTACCAGCGTGTGATCTTTATATTTCTTCTATCTTTCTTATTTTGGGGTGTTCTAGTGTTTAAACAGAAATACAAATACCTAGTATTTGTGGATTATACGGGTGATAGATGTCCTATCACTTTGAAATGAATTTTAGAACGATATGACATTTTAAAGGAGTTTTGAGATACTTGATTATCGGCCTCATTCTGCATTTGTTGGTATCTGCTAAGACTCATAGGTTTGAGCCGACTTCTCTTACATGTGTTATGGTCTTAAATCGATATTTCGGTTATTATAAGTATCGTCTCTATTCTTATTTTATTGTTGTACCATGTTTCCTTCCTACTGAGCATTCGGCTCCTTTTTTTTAAATGTTTTCCCCTCTAGAGTTAGCAGCTTGACTTGCAACATAATAAGTTGATGTCTCTGATGTACTATATACTTGTATATAAACTGCATTAGTCGGCATTGTCTCAAAGTTGTGTAAAGTTTGAGTTTATGGACTGTTTTGATAATATTTATAAAAGAAAGACTACAGAGTAAATATTTTGGTATTTATATATTTTATTTTTATTTTCATAGATTTTCATTAATCAACCCAATTTAATTAAGTTAATCTTTATATTAAACTCCAATAATCACGGTCCCTTCTTTGGGGTCGTGATATTAGCTTAAAAAATTTCTTATAACCGCGCAAATGGTATTGTTGTTGCAAGGTTATGTGAGATGCATGGAAAGTGAGTAGGTTTTCTCTAGCATTTCACCATATGTGATATTTACTCTATAAAATTTCAGTTGCGAAATAATTCTAAACATGACAGAGTTGTACTCATTGACTTTCTTAAAATCCTGAAAACATAAATTGTTCCACTCATCACGAGTGGCGAGAAGTATGACTTCTTTCTGGTGGATGTATATCTCATTCAGACATTTTCAAAGGACAAGTAGTTCTTTAACCGTGAGATATTCACATTTCAAGCCTTCATCAAGATGTTTACGAAGGAAAATTATTGCTTTCACCTTTTCTTATGGTGACATGTTATTATTATTTTTTTAATGGTATTGGTTAGACCCATTGACTCTATATGCATTTCTATATCTATGATCCAAGACATATAATTCTTTCTCACGATGTCGAGTGCAACAAACTCAAGTTTGACAAAATTTGACATGATGATAACTATAAGAGAACATCGATATAATAAAAGTCATAGTATTATTATTGCAATACAGAGTACATTTAAAATTACATGTTAATCATAATAGCAATAAATAAAAGGGAAAATGCTGCAAGTATGAGTATTGCAAGGAAAAACTAAAAATCGTGTGGAGAATGATCTCTAATAAAAAGAGCAAAAATATAAAAAATGACTACTAAAATAACAAACATCATCATCATATTTGCCATATTGTGAAGATTATATTAAGAATAGTGAAGAGAATATGAGAAGTAAAAGATAAAAATATTAAGAAGATGAGATGTGAATTATATGGGTTAAGAAAAACCACATTTTATGGAGTAAAAACTAGCCGTTTATAGCCGTTAATAGTGGTGTAAAAATCCGTTATATTATCGTTAGAAGTTGAAGAAAAGTTACAATTGTATACCTCAAATGATGTAGAAAAATAAACAGATGAGAATAGTAATATGCATGCAGAAAGTGCAATGAGAAATTATTACATGCAAGCGGTATAACCGTCCGTTTATGAGAATACAAATACGCCAAGCTACTCGGTAAACCTTTGAAAGGGTGTATAACGACAAAATTATAATACGTTAGTGGCATAGCCTTCCTTTGTATGAATATAAAATAATAGAGTATATTTACATACCTTTCACTTGAATTAATAAGGGTAGAAACTTGTAGTAGGACTAGGGCTAGGACCGACTTTCTTTTGAATTTAAGGTAGATGATTGTAATTGGATTAGAGCCTCATTTCTTTAAATTAATGAATGTAGACAATCGCAGTAGGAATAGACCGTTTATGCTGATAACGTGTTATGAAAACTAAGAAGAAAAATTTTAGAGAGAGAAACTAGAGAGAGTTTCATTAATCTTGTAAAGGTATACAAAATAAAAAGCCTTATAGCTCTATTTCTAGGAAAATGAACAGTAACTTTAACTGACTTTCATAGTAACTTTGACTGAGGTGGACAGTTACTATTCATAACACATCACAAATATTTGAGTAAATAAAAAAAAAGAGTTAAATCCATTGGAGGTACTCGAACTTTTTTCTGTTTTTAAAATTAGTCTCTATAGTGAAAATTGTTCTATCTTCACCCACGAACTCTTTAAGTGTCTAAAATTTAGTTACTCGATTAAAATTCCACTAAAATTTAGGTAGAAACCTTTAAGTTAATGGTACTTAAGTTACAAATTTGTTATTTTGCTTCATAAAACTCCCATTTAATAATGCAAATAAAATATATAAAATAATATAAATCATGAAAAAAATATTATCTTCTATTTTAGAGAGACTTTATACATTTGATAAATCAAATTAGCAATAATTAAGTTATAAATTTTTTTAATATCTTTGGACAAACAGATTAACATTTTATAAACCAAAGTTCTACTTATAACACTTAAGTGTAGGGCCAGCAATTTCAGACACGACACAATGAAATGATACAAAAATGACACAAGATAAATAGGTTTAGACCGCACGATTATTAATTGGGTCGTTAACGGGCTGGCACGAATGACACAAAAATAAATGGGAGAAAGAGGGAAATAGGTCAAGACTTGAGATGAATTAAAATTAATAGGCCAATAGTTTACATAAGTTAATAAATAGGTCAAATTACTGTTTTTATCCATAACTTGTCTAGTTATGAACCATAACTTGACAAGTTATTGTCTATAACTTGTCTGGCTATGAATCATAACTTGACAAGTTTGTCCATAACTTATCTGGTTATGAACTATAACTTGACAAGTTATGGCCTATTAATTTCTATAACTAAAAATTGGCCTATATACTTTCTTAAGATTTTCATATTGGCTTATTTTCTACTATTTCCCAAAATAAATGGGTTGGATTCGGGCCAACACGACACGGTGTGGCCCGGCCGTTTATAATCCATATACAAAAATAAAAAATTTATAAAAAATTAAACAAGACATTCAACCTTATGACATTTATAAAAAGACATCCATAAATAGGTTAAAGTAACTGGAAACTAATTTTAGAGCATAGTTGGGAATTCAACATCAAAGAAAATATTTTCCTACATTTATTTTATGTTTTATGCCCTTAAACATTTAAATGTTTGGTTATATTTTTAATTTTATTTAGATGTATTTGGTTATGTTTTCAAACTTCTTTGGATGTTTGATAATTGGTCATGTTTTGAAACATATGTATATATATATATATATATATATGATAATCTAGTAGTATCATATATATATATATGTATGTGTGTGTGTTTGATATTTGGATATTTTTATGTGTGTTAGCTATTATAGAGAATTAGAGGATTTATGTTTTTCCTATTATATGCTCGCCAGATTTTAACTATAAGTGATATTAAATAGTCAATTAATATTAGTTTTGACTACAATATAAAATTCTACTATTTTTACTAGTTAGGTCATAAACGGGTCATAAATGTATTTTTTTCGTGTCAACTCGTCACGGCCCGTTTAGTAATCGTGTTATCGTATCGTTTTAACCGTGTTTTTAACATTTCGTGTTCATATTTAAGTTTATGATACGTTTATTAATCGTGTCGTGTTCGTGTTTACTATAATCGTGTCGGCACGAATTGTCAGCCCTACTTAAATGCTAAAATAAATGAGCAACAAACATTTTTGTTAATACCTTCGTTTAAATTCATATATAAGAAAAAAAAATTATAATGACTTTAATTACATTTTAGAGGAAAAAGTAACTAGTAATTTTCGTATATTTGAAACTCACTAATCTCAATCTTTTTTTTTTTTTTTGAATAGCACTAATCTCAAATTGTAAAGCACAAAAATATCTTATACAAACCAACAGTGATAAAGTATAAAGAAACATATCAGAGAACATAAAACATAAATAAATAAAAAAATCTACAATTTGAGTTTTTATGTTTTATCTAAAAATAATGGAAAATATGAAAACATATTTAGTGAAAACATATAAAGAAAAAAAGACATATTACAAAATTACGAGAATATCATCTTCAACAAAAATTACGAGATTATCATAGGTTTCCATCTAAATTAAGCGAATTTTAACTAGGTGCCTATATTTGAGAAGTGAAAATATTAAGGGACATTTGTATGAATGGTTCGTCTTTAGTTTTGAATTATGATTTTAGTTTTTTACAGTTATTTTTTTTTATAAAAAAGTTAAATTTTAAAAATTAGAATTATAAATTATGATTCTGAACTCATAAATTAAAGGCCCGTAAGTCCGTTCAGTTCGCTGATTCGAGTTTTTAATTTGAGTTAAGATGTGATTTTATGTGAGAACTTTTTATTGTAATAAAAAAGTTAGATGTGATTGTTTATGAGAGCTTTTTACTGTAGCAAAACTCAAATTCTAATATCAAATCAGTGAAATGAACGGGACTTAAATATCACTTTATTTTATTAACTCATTTACCAAAATGCCCTTTCAGTGCGAATCATCATGACTCATCAGTCTCAATTGCTCTCTCCAATATCCTATATAAAAACAAGAAAACCCCATCTCCGAAGCCCTAGAACTAGTCACGGAGCTCTTGTTTTTAGTCTCGTCAATTTTCACTTACAATTTTCCCGAGAACCAAACTGAACTAGGAGGCGATATCCAACGCGAAATCCCGAGAAAACTGCGCCGAAAATGGCGGATTACGACGGAAGGTACGAAGGTAACGGAGAGGACGTGGACAACTACGGCGGCGTTTCCTCTCCCCAACCTCGTGGCGGCAGCCACGGTGGGACCGACGATTACAGCGACTCAAAATCCCAGGTAGAAACTCTAGCGGCCTTTATATACGATTATACAGCTTATTTTTGCTCGTTTTGTTGGGATTGCCGGTTGACAAGATCGATTCGAGGAGGAGCTAGGCTTTGGTTAAAGCAAGGGTTTTAGGATTGTTCTTTTATATGTTTATAGTTTTTGTTGATTTTGAATCTTAATTGTGAGAATAAATCACAGTTCTGAGGTTAATTAGAAGTCTTTTGTTGGCCATTTATGATTTCAGACAATTCTGTTAGCCCATGTTACTATGTAGATGATCTATTTATGAATTGAAAAGGTTTGATGAAATGGTTGCTTGTCGATGAGTTTTTTTTAGGGTTTTGCCTTTTTGTTTTTAACTCTTTCTATTCGTAATTTTGTTCGGCTGCCTCTCTAAACACTAATGTTTTGAGTGTTCTTATGCCCAGTGACTATGAATTCACTGTGCAATTAGCAGCCTTATGGTTCCCATGGTCGTTCATTCTTGTGACAATTTCATAATGAAAAAATTTTACGTTTGTTTGTTTGTTCAGATAACAATATGCTCTTTTCCTTTCACTTGTCTGATAAAAGTATAATATATACTCACCATTTATTTTGCAGCACGGTTTTCGTGATCATGAGAGAGAGTCTTCCAAGAGTAGAGAAAAGGAAAGAGAGAAAGGACGTGAAAAAGAGAGGGACAGGGACAGGGATCGAGATAGGGATAGGGATCGGGATCGGGATCGAGAGAGAGACAAGGACAGGGGGAGAAGCAAAGACAGGGATAGGGAAAGGGATCGAGACAGAGACAGGGATAGAGAAAGGGACCGAGATAGGGATCGTGAACGTGAACGTGACCGTGATCGTCATCATAGAGATCGCCACAGGGACCGCAGTGATAGGAGGGAACGGGGAAGAGATAGGGATGATGATGATGATTATTACCGCAGCCGGGACTACGATAGGTAATATGATTAGAATACTGGCATTTTTGAGATAAGATCAATTAGTTTATTGCAAATGAATTTATCCACTGCAACTTATTAAGGTATTGATGTTGTTTTATTTTCTATAGGCGCAGGGATTATGACAAAGACAGGGAGGATAGGCACAAGCGCAAGTCTAGATCATGTTCAAGGGGTAGGTCTGAGCACAGGTCAAGGTCTCGATCACGCTCAAAGAGGTACTCAAATCTTTGAGATATTAGTAAAGCAATTTTGTTGAGAGCAGTAGTTGAAACACGTTTGAATGATATTATTTTTACTATTTTATTGTATTTTATTTTTTAATAGTATTTTCACTTCTGTTGGCTTTGCTTTTGGTCTTCTAATGTTTTATAACTGCAGCAAAAGGATTAGCGGTTTTGATATGGCTCCTCCTGCTTCTGCAATGCTAGCTGGTGCAGCTGCTGCTGCTGCTGCAGGTACATTTATCTTCATAGATTTAGGATTGCCATATCTCTTAACTGCTATTTTTTTCTTTGTTGTAATAGTGTGGAAAGTTCGTGTCAAATTGCTTGGTGTTATTTTGGTAAGATATATTTTGTTACTTCATTTGCACATATAGCTTTATAAAGAAGTGTTCTCTGGTTGGGCTATAAGTTTTTTATTGCTTTCTTGGTGAAATTATTCTGGGACTGAGAGATCTTTTTGGTTTTTTCTTGTGTTTGGTGTTTGTTTGTTTGTTTCTATGTCCTTGTCTTTTGTTGTAAGAAGGCAAGTTTGGGCTACTTGCCCCACTGTGCTGACAATGGGTGTGAGCCGACTTCTGTAGCTTTAATGTACAAGGAGGAATCAATGCACCGGTTTGATGGATCTTGTTCTTGTTCGTCTTCAACCGACCACTATTTCCTTTTTTGGTAGTCTTACGAATATTTACTCCAGAACTTGTGTACAAATTCCTTTCATCTCCTTTGATAAACTTTGCCATAAACTGTAAAGGTTATGATATGCTTAATCTAGGGAATTGTCATGAAACAGAAGTGGAACTGTGGAAGGTGGTATTTTATTCTTAGATGAGATCCAATAAATTATAAAATCTAATTATTAATATTTTCTGTTACTGAGATGTGATTCAATTCCCTTGCAGGTCAGATTCCTGGGACTACGACTATGCCTGGAATGTTTCCAAACATGTTCCCTTTAGCAACTGGCCAGGTAAATCTCTCTGCCCACCCACCTTAAAGGGAAAAAAAAAGGTGGTATTACATGCACACGGGAAATCTTCTCTCTGTTTTACTGATTTTGTATTTTGTTTGCATGCCGCAGTTTGGAGCCCTTCCCGTTATGCCAGTTCAGGCTATGACTCAACAGGTTAGTCATGATCTCTGTTTGTCTTTTTGTTAAAATTGAATTGTGTTTCCTTGACCTTTGACCTTTAATTTTTGCTCATGTTTTAATTTTTTTATGGTTAATTTCGGGTTCCAGGCTACAAGGCATGCACGGCGGGTGTATGTTGGAGGACTCCCCCCTACAGCAAATGAGCAGGTAAAACACCATGCTAGCCCCTTTTACTGTCTGACGTGATTGCTATCAAGTTAACATTACTGTTTATACTCTTCTATAAACCTTTCGCTGTGGAGTTTTAGTTGAGGTTTCCTGTGGGGGAGGGGTTTCTTGATGCATCTAGGAGTTACTAAAGCACATGATAAAAATGATGCCGTCTTCAATCCTTAAAATCTTCTTTTGAAACACATAAATATGCGTGGTTTATTTAATTTAGACATTAAAATGAGCTTACGTATTTCTGCTGCAGTCCGTTGCAACATTTTTTAGTCAAGTTATGGCGGCAATTGGAGGAAACACTGCTGGTCCAGGTATGTTGATGTTTGGTTTCAATCTATTTGTATGATTAATCTAGTTTTTATGTCTCATCAATTTTCATTTGTTTTGTGCAGGGGATGCTGTTGTGAATGTTTATATTAACCATGAAAAGAAGTTTGCCTTTGTGGAGATGAGATCTGTTGAGGAGGCTAGTAATGCAATGGCCTTGGATGGGATTATTTTTGAGGTACTTGATCTTCCGGTTTATATGTATCAGTTCAGTATGGAACTTTTCTGGTTTTGACCTGTTTGATTCTCATTTTTTCCCCCCTTCTCCAACAGGGAGCCCCCGTTAAGGTGAGGAGACCTAGTGATTACAATCCTTCTCTTGCTGCAACTCTTGGTCCGAGCCTACCCAATCCCAATTTGAACCTGGCTGCTGTTGGGCTAACACCAGGTTCTGCTGGTGGCCTTGAGGGTCCTGACCGTATTTTTGTGGGTGGATTACCATATTACTTCACAGAAGCACAGATCAAGGAGTTGCTAGAGTCCTTTGGCCCACTTCGGGGTTTTGATCTAGTGAAAGATAGAGAAACAGGAAACTCAAAAGGTTATGCTTTTTGTGTTTACCAAGATCTTTCAGTTACGGACATAGCTTGTGCAGCTCTGAATGGAATTAAAATGGGTGATAAGACTCTTACTGTTAGACGTGCTAACCAAGGTGCGAACCAGCCTAAACCTGAGCAAGAGAGTGTATTGTTGCATGCACAGCAGCAGATTGCATTGCAGGTAGGTCAAAACCCATATCTGTTTGTAGCCTGCCAAGAATTACTTTTCTGAATCAAACGTGAAATGTTGTGTTTTGATAACCTTCTATTTTTCTAATATTCGTGAATGCTAATGTCCACTTATAGAATCATTATATTTCACAGTTAACTCTCTAACTCATGTTCTTCATGCTTTCCCTTTGCAGAGATTCATGCTGTTGCAGCAACCTGGTGCAGCAACATCCAAGGTCGTATGTCTCACTCAAGTGGTTTCTGCAGATGAGCTAAGAGATGACGAGGAATATGAAGACATAATGGAAGACATGAAACAGGAGGGCGAAAAATTTGGTAACTTCCCTTCTCAATATACGGTCTTCTTAATTTTCTCTTATTTATTTTTAGTAGTTTGATGAGTTGGCTGTATCTTATTAATTTTTTTTTTTTCTGTGGTATATCTTTCTGTTTTACAGCCTTTTTGGTTGTCCCACATTCTGCTATAAAGAATCAGGCCTAACATACAGACAGAAGCCTCCATGACCTTCTATCTGAATTCACCTTGTTTGCTTCTTATCTATTTTAAAACTTCCTAATTTGACAATTTTTGTTCTGCAGGTCCGTTGGTGAGAGTTGTTATTCCACGACCTAGACCGGACGGTGAACCAATGCCTGGAGTTGGGAAGGTATGTTTGAATTATGTCAGTCTTACTATTAAAATTTCATGTACGCCCATCAAAGGATGTGTTATGAACAAAACAAAAGGAGACATGCCAAAAAATAAAGTGAATTGAGTAAAGGGGAAGTTTTAAAGTTGAATGAGTTTTTCTATTGAGCTAATGATTTACATTAGAAACTTGTTTTTTACAGTTAGCCCTTTCTTGTCTAATCTAATGTTCTTATTAGTTTTGTCCATTGCACTTGATTTTTTTCTCCCCATCTTTCAGGTGTTTCTGGAGTATGTAGAAGTGGAAGGTGCTTCCAAAGCCCGTGCAGGGTTGAATGGAAGAAAATTTGGTGGAAACCAAGTGGTGGCTGTGTTTTATCCGGAGAACAAATTCGCTCAAGGGGAATATGATGATTAGTTGTTTGTCTATCATATAGATAGAACTCAAAAGACAATTTTTCTTTTGGTTTTCTTTCCCTCTTTTCGATCAGTAGATTTGTGTCATCTGTAACATACTATTGAACTGCAGGAATTTGTATTCTAGTTAATGCAAGTAGCAAAGGCTTTTAGTTGGACAGTCGTTATCTTTCTCACGTCACTACATAACTTAAAAATTAATGTTCGACAATAGTTCATAGTGCTGGGGTTATAGCAAAACTGTGCTCTGACCAATTGGTGCTAGGGAAGCAGAGTATAAACGACTATGTATCATGTTTAATGCTTCATATTTAAACAATATCTCGTCGTGTTCTTATCAAAAACCGATGTTGTCGTGGTAGAACGGTGGTAAAGCTTTGATAAACCTCATCTAAAAACCTTGTGCGCCTCTTCAAATTTTTTTTTTTCTTTTCTTTTTTGTTTGGAAGGACCTCTTCATATTCAAAGCAAAGCCTTTTGTTCAAAGAACACACTTGTAGGTTTGCATGCATTCCATTTAACCGTTTGGGAGCAATTCTAAAATGGTTTTGCTTAGAGTGAATGAAAATAGGGATGGAATCGTGTTTAAAATTGTGTTTTGGTTATTTTTTAAGAGCCATATATGACATGGTAATCGAACGAAAGAGTATATATCCAAAGCACTGTTAAATTAGTGTACAAATGCTAAATTTTGCTCTGTAAAACAATGGCTTAGTTTGATATTACTTTTTCATCCTAAAATCAGCTTCTGCTTGTAGCAGAAGTTGATTTTAGTATTTGGTAAATCTCCTTAAAAGTGCTTTTTGAAGAATTTTTTAAGAATCTACAGTCAAAATCAGAAGCAGCCTAAAGACAACTTTAGGTGCAGGAATCAACATAATACAATTAATAAAACTTTCATAATATCCATAATACCCCTAATGAAAATTAAAATTTACAATCTTCTCAATTTAAAATTCGGACTCGTAATATAATATAATATTATATTATAATAAATAATATCATAATTATATTAATAACTATAATATTATTATTTTATCATATAATATGATATTATAATAATATTATAATTATTTTAATAATATGATATTAT